>NC_039287.1:9762524-9794987 GCF_003368295.1 Carassius auratus | reverse complement strand
CTGGTTAATCTCTAAGGGCAGGAGAGGGAATAGAAGCTCCACATGGTGGGCAAGTACCAGGAAACAATTCAATAGCACAGTCATAACATCTGCGAGATGGTATTTTGGCAGCTTGGGCTTTACTGAAAACTTCTGCATACTCCTTGGGAACTCTGGATAACTCAGGACAATAAACTAGAGACTTTGTTGTGAGTGAATCTATCTCAGAAACAACAATGAACTCCGAGGATTGGGTCTCAGAAATAGATGCAGATCTCCACCTGGAGATGTCTAGTGAGGGTTCTGGAAATGTCTCTAATAGCTTGGAAGAATGGCAGAAGGCATTATCTGAAACTTGGCAGTCAGTTACCCAGGCTCTAACAATCCCTCAAGACCAGTCAGTGTGTGGGTTGAGTATAGTCAGCCAAGGGAAGGCGATGATTACAGGAACCTTAGGAGAATGAATCAGAAAGAACTGTATCCATTCCTGGTGTTGCCCCACCTGTAGCTGGAGAGGTGGACTGCATTGACTGACTACTCCTGAACCCTCAACTGCCATGATGTTAAGGGGTTTCTGGAGGATAACTGGCTGAGTGGCAGTTATTTTTGGCCATCTCATAGTCAATAAAACTCCCAGTGGCCCCAGAGTCAAAGGCACATACTTGGTGATGTTGGTTGTCCTGGATGATAGTAACTTGGGTTGTCAAACCTGAGGTCACCAAGCAGGGTATGGTTCCTGTTCTCACCCTGGCCCCTGTCCTCCTGACAACTCAGGACAGGCAAAGCTAAAGTGACCTAGCTTTCCACAATAGAGACAGCATTTCTCCTTCATCTGTCGGTTGTGCTAAGCTTAGAAAATTCTGGTTCTGCCCAGCTGCATGGGTTCCTCAGGGGCACTAAGAGATGGAGGCCTCTTAACAGGGCTGCCAGACTCAAGAAATCTAGTTTTCTGGTGTCGCAGTGTCTCAGAGGGCTAACTCATCCTTGATCTCTGGAGAAATATCATGTATTATTATGAAATACCCCACTGAATTCATTTCTGCTCAGGTCACTGCCAGAGCAATTTTTCTGATGCTTGTTTTTCTGTTTTTGGATGCTGTAACATTGGACTGTGATAAGGGATTGAGAGGAAATGTAAATAGAAACTACTGTATGTGGCCATAATAACAAGTCTGAGTAAGCTTTGTTTCCTGGCAGGTTTTCAGGAGACGAGACAACGCCCTGGGACATTTTTCCTTCTTATTCACTGAAAAAGAACCCATTACGTAACAGTGCTCGCCTGAGCAGAAAGTGTGAGCCGACAGCCTGACTGATCCAGTCTGTGAGCGAACATGACAACAGACGGGCTGGGAAGAGGTGGAGGAGAGATGGGAGAGGGTGTGAGCGATGCAGTATGCATTTCACTAGAAGGGTTTATCTTGCTCTGTGCTCACAAAAAAAGTTCACCCCAAACTGTATGATACGTATATCATTATGCATTGCCAAATGTTCCTGATCTAATATATAATCCTTTTAAACTGTCGTACCTATTGTATCTTATATAGCTACACTCTGATATTGTTAGAAATATTTAGATGTATAATTAAGACAAAAACTTGATATTATTACATTTATTCATTTGCAGATATGATTTCCAAATAAGAAATACAACAGCCGGTTTAACTTAAGGGGGCAATAACATAAGAAGTGCTATCAATACAGTTTCAAACATTGTCCAAAATAAATAGTTAAGAAATATTACGGTATTGCTGGAGGTAAATATAATGTTATGATTAAATATTTTTCATAGCAAAGAGAAAGAATAGTAAAAGGAATAAAAGTTCACCCTGAAAATTCTAAAAATTTCTAGTAAATTCTAGAAAATTGATGCATCAGGTAAAGAATTTGAAGGTTATCCAATAAAAAAATTACATTAAAATACATGTAAAAAATATTAATAATAATTCATGTTTAAAACTTATGCTATATCACTTGTGCCCCTCAAATCAGAAAAGTGCTCTTCTGGATGCTTTTATATTTATGTGATTTTTCATCAAAACATTGTTTTTTCAGTTCATTGGTTTGTTCATTTTTACACTAATAATGTTGCTTCATAAATATAAAAAAAAAAACTCATTATTCATCATATATTATTTTCTTTATTTATTTTAAGGGGTACTTAGTCACATATAGCAACTTCATTGGAAACATCTTCCTTATCTTAAGCTTTTCTAATCAGGGAGCACTTTCCTTCTCCCTCTTTCTCTTCCTCTTCCTATGAATGCTTTACATCCCTGAGGCCAGAGAGGGAGCAGCAGTTCAGAAACTTGACATAAATGCCCAGCACTCATCATATGCAGACTCACACTTTCTCCACAGCAGGCTCCATGTGAGTGTTAGATAAGCCAAGCAGGCTGGATGTGTGCTGAGAAGGAGCCTCAGAGTATTACTGTTCTCATCACTGTAATGTCGCCATATAATTTTACATTTGATAGAAGAATATAAAGTGGAGTAAGCGGAAGTATAAAGTGGAAGATTTAAAAAGACAGCACTATAACATGGTTTTAAGATATAAACAGATGCCTATAGCATCTCTATCACTTTGTGTTCCTGTTATTCAGTGAAATATGATCTGGTTGGAAGATCCAGTGATCAGTGATCTGTAAAAATGGGAAGTATTTACAGTATATGTTGCAAAACAGTCATAGTCAGAGCGGAGTCGAATCCGACCTAGAGCTAAAGGTTTACATTTACATAAAGGTCTACTTTGTTTAGTCTTCCAATTGAATACGATATTCGCATCGTCATGCCTGGAGCAGATCCATGCTGGTCACTGAGGAAATACATAAACTTTGCACTGTGGATCGCTGAATCGGCTTTCACCGTGTACAAAACGGCATCCAGCCCGGGGTCGTCACATGTGGTTGCTGCAAGACCAAGGTACGCTCCTTCGTAGAATCCACCTGCCGCGCCATTCTCAAGCCGCCCACCTCTTCTCACTCTTGGCTGCGGCTCACTCCAGGCCTCCGGCTTCTGCTCACTCAAGGCCGCGGTGTGTGACATTGTTTCGTTTTAGAAAGCAAAACTACTTTGTTTTTGCTTTCCAAAAGAAAACATGACTAAAAATCATGTTTACATAACGTTTATAATGGGTTCTATGTTTATGTCTTGTTGCTCCTGCTGGACAAGGAATCACAATATGTTAAGAGGCGTAACATTTCCCTCACACACTTGTGGCATTTGGCCAATCACAACGCGCTGGATGGCTGGCCAGTCAGAGGACACCTCGCTTTTCAGATAGATGAGCCTTGTAAAAATCGATGCGTTTCAGAAGGCCGGGCATAGAGGAGGAACAATAATGGACATTATGTGGAAAATAATGTGTTTTTTGAACCTTAAACCACATAAACACATTTCATTACAGCAAATACACAAAGTAATGTTCTTTTTTGCAGCATCATATGACACCTTTAAGGCAAAAATACGAAGGTGAGGGTGGGTGGGGCTTAACCATCGTGAATGACATCCTCTCACTTGTTCTAACTGGAGTAAACCTGAACCTCATGGTCGCAGAGTGATCCTCCTCTAACCCCTCCCTTACATCAATACCTTATCGATTATTGGTCGATTTAGATTGACAGACGTTGGAAAGCATGGCAATCTGAGACATGATTGGACTCGTGTTCTTAAAGCCACACCCATATTTCAGTTCGGTTGAGCTGAAGGCGACTCTTTTCTCCCTCCAACCTAAAGCGGATATAGCTTTCGTGGAGTAGCTGATCGGTACCGTTCTTCAAGGTGGGACATTTTCTGAATTTCTTCTTTCCCGTCGTACATAATTACGTACTCAGTTATATAATGAATATGATAATGTTTCTGTCAGGTTCTATTTCGGAAAACACAAAATCCCTGTCAGATAGGAGTGCAGTCGTTAGCTGTCACGAGCTAACCAAATCAATTGCACGCGCTATCAGGTGAACCACGGTTTATTCAAAACCAATGCATAATTTGTTATTTATTTTACATTATTTACCTTAAACAACGTTTAAGTTCTCTACATGAATCGCGGATAGCTTTGCTGCATGCTACACGGAATCGTATCGCTCTCCGTGGTCCGTTATTAGCAGGTTAGCCATTGGCTGGTTTATATATTAGACAAGCGTGAGAAACGTAACGTAACCCAAAATGAGAAATTGAAGAGTTTATATTGGATATTAAATCTCCATGCTATTTATTTTGTGATCTAATTGAGCCTCTAAACCGCTTAACATGATTTAAATGCACGTTAAAATATGTATTGTATAACAACACTTGTTCTTTGACCACTTGAAAGCCGGGAAAATTTGCTAAAATACCATATTCCTAAATCTGTGTTCTTCCTGAACATGTTATGCATTAAAGCTGTCATAATTTTCGCCTCAGTTTGTGTGGGGCGCTTGCTTTAGTGATATCTGATGTTTTATTTCTCCTCAGGTGCTCTTGGATCGCTTCTCCCGCACTGCTTTCGGTTAGCCAGTTTCCTTCCTTTCCCTCTTTACACACTATCGTTCTCTCCCTCCTTTCTTTGCCGGACTCGCCATTTTCCGGAGTTTAAACGGCCGATTGTGCGATTAAATCATGGATAAGACGGAGCTGATTCAGAAAGCCAGCTGGCGAGCAGGCGGAGCGCTATGATGACATGGCCTCGTGCATGAAGCAGGTGACGGAGCAGGGAGCCGAGCTCACCAACGAGGAGAGGAACCTGCTCTCCGTCGCCTACAAGAACGTGGTCGGGCCCGGAGGTCGGCCTGGAGGGTTATCTCGAGTATTGAACAGAAGACCGAGGGGAACGACAAGAAGCTTCAGATGGTGAAGGAGTACAGGGAGAAGGTGGAGGTTGAATTACGCGATATTTGCAACGAGGTGTTGGTAAGGCTTTACTCTATAATGCCTACATACTATACACACAGCATACTCTATTATGACAATGTACTAACTACTTACTCTACTAGATACTAGATTTCTGTATTGGCTCAATATATCTTGTAATCTATACTTCCTCTATATTTGCTTATATATATATACACACACACACACACACACACACACACACTCTCTATGTGGAATAAGTGCTAACTATAGTAAATATTGACATTCCATGTTTCCATGTTACACACTTTTGCCATTTACAGTATTTTTATTATTATTCATATACTGTAGTGTTTTTAATTTTTTAATTTTATATTTTCACTTTATTATGTCACTTTTTTTTGTGCAATTGTTTTCTATATAGTTTCATTTTTAAGTTAACATTTTGTACTTGTTTGTTTAAAAATAGTTTTTTACATTTTATAACATTTCTTTGTTGTGTGTGTGTGTGTGTGTTTATTTATTTTATTTCTTTTGGGTTGTTTTGTGATGATAATTACTCAGATTTTATGACACTTGGGTAGTCCACACACCACAACTAATGTTACACAGATGAGCAATATAGTTGAAATAACTTTCAGAATCATTTTCAGATTTTTTACTGCTGATGAACAATGAAAATGCTCAAGCATGTAAATCAGCAGAAAACATTTTGTTTATTAAAAGTGCACACTACAGTTAACATTTTGTTGTTGTTGTGGATGCTAAATCATTATTTTAGTTATCATTCTTTTTTTTGTGAACTTTGTTCTAGCTGTACTATACTATACTACTGTACTATAGTAGCATATACTAGCTGTAATATGTACTTGCAGTAGTCTAATGGCTGGTATACTCAATACTGACTTTTTACACTATACCAAATCTATACAGTTTTTGCTCTGTACTTTTCCATTACCACCTATAATCTATAGAGCCTATATTTTGGCTATACTCAGTGCAGTACAGTTTATTCTAACCATGCTTAATACTGACTGACTATATCCTTGTAGTTTATACCCGCTATAATATATTGTGTTTCTATACTGACAGTCCTGTCTGACCTCTGTAGATCAGTAGTACATATGGAGGATTATATATGCACATACATATATAAGCTTTGAGGTTTAGTGATGATGAAGAGATGGTTGTGAGCACCAGCAGGGATCTGTCACTGTTAGCAGTGTCATCACTGGCACTACATGACAGACATTGAACTCCGTGGTTATGTTCCCGACCACTTCTTTGTATTAGGAATAGTTGAATTCATATCTAAATGAGCATTGTATAGAGCTGTGGCATATACAGTGTTCTAGAGTATAGCTTGGCACGTCATCACAGTGCTCTTGTTGTAAGAGGCTCTCATGGTGGAACTATTAGAGAATTCACCGAGCAGTGGTGCAGAGAGCAACAACAAGCCTTCAGTTTCTCACAATCAATATGTATTGCAGGCAAAAGTACAGCATCTTTCTCTCTCCTCCCACAGGCAGTGACAGTGAGGTTTCTGTGTCATCAGTATTGGATTCTCCTGGTAGCCCAGTCATCTGTTTGACACGCTTTTGAAATTTGTTGAAATTCTGCTGCAGCAAAGACAAGACTATTCATGTCAAGTGTTTATAAAAGATGCAGTAAAGAATTAGCAGAGTTTGCAGAAACTTAAAATGTATGGACTAACAGATCATTTTAAGGGACAGTTCACCCTAAAATGAAAATTCTGTCATTACTGACTCAACCTGTCATTCTGAATGTTGTTTTTTTTTTCTTCAGTGGAATATAGAGGATAGTTTGAAAAGTGTCTTCATGCAGAATATCTCCTTAATATGTAGTCCATTTTAAACAACATGAGGGTGAAAAATAAAATCTATTTCAGGGTCACCAAACTCTTTAGAAATAGATCTGGTGATTTGAGAGTTATCGTAAACTCAAACTAGAATTAAAACCATTAAAAAAGTATTTGTTACTTTAAATTGACTTAAAACTAAATCTGAAATGGTTGCATTTCCCTATTTAGATATATAGGACTATGAGATTAATACGGATTTTGAGAGAGAAACGAGAGATTTCAAGAGTGATTCCAATGGAATATTTCATGGGTTATATTTAATTACATCAGGTGACCAGATCACAAGACCTCAGTGTCTGTTGTCTTACATACTGTGAGAGCAGAACAATAAAAAAAAAACTAAAAAAAGCTTGGGGGCAGGAAATGGACGTGCACATCATCATGACAGCTTTTCTTTTTTTTTTTTTTTTTTTTACATTTTCTTTATGCTGAAAAAAAGCATAGTGGGCATAGTGCATAGTGCCCCTGGTATGGATTTTTGAAAATTACCTTTCATACAGTGTGTAACACAGCTCTAAGTGAATGAAAACCTCCTGCAAAGTTTTAAATCTGAAAGTGCACCTTGTATCAAGTTATTGTCTCTCGAAAGAAAGTCGACTCTGAATTTACTTTACTTTATTTATCAGGACAATACATATTAACAACAGTCCGCCTATGACATGCCAGAGTTAGCCAGTGGCTTATTTTCATCTGTAGTCCTGTTTGACAGTTGGCATGCTAAGGAAAGTACAAATTCAAAAGTTTGCATGTACGTACATACATCTATATTTGTCTGCTACAGCATAGCTGCAGGGTATGAGAATTGTGAAAATGTAAAAAATCTCACTACAATAAGTTCTAAAAAAACTGCATAATTATACACAGGCATTAGCGTCATGTAGCATGCAATGTCAATGCAACAAGTTAAAAAACGTTTGTCAGTTGAATGTAAAAATAAATTTTAACCTCATTTGCAGGGTCTTACAATTATACAGTAATTGTGGTTAACATCAAACTAAAAACGAGAAGAAGAAAAAAAGAAAAAGGCACACATTCAGGACTGTAACACAAACGGGCAACGAATCATTGAAACGAGTCATTTTTTTAAACTAATCATAAGCCATGTCATGTTGACATCAACATGAAACATTGGAATATTACCCCGTCCACTTGTTGGTCTTTTCCTGTTGGTCTGAATGAAAATGCTAATTAATTCTTTCCCACCAGAGCCAGTAAAAATAGCGGTTTCCCCGGTAACGCTGTACCCAAGCAGCACTGTGCTCACAAACACTGCTTTTATTAAGAAATGGAAATGAAATTGACCAATCGGAGCATTCTCCGATATATATATATATATACAGTATTGTTCAAAATAATAGCAGTACAATGTGACTAACCAGAATAATCAAGGTTTTCGTATATTTTTTTATTGCTACGTGGCAAACAAGTTACCAGTAGGTTCAGTAGATTGTCAGAAAACAAATGAGACCCAGCATTCATGATATGCACGCTCTTAAGGCTGTGCAATTGGGCAATTAGTTGAATTAGTTGAAAGGGATGTGTTCAAAAAAATAGCAGTGTGGCATTCAATCACTGAGGTCATCAATTTTGTGAAGAAAACAGGTGTAAATCAGGTGGCCCCTATTTAAGGATGAAGCCAACACTTGTTGAACATGCATTTGAAAGCTGAGGAAAATGGGTCGTTCAAGACATTGTTCAGAAGAACAGCGTACTTTGATTAAAAAGTTGATTAGAGAGGGGAAAACCTATAAAGAGGTGCAAAAAAATGATAGGCTGTTCAGCTAAAATGATCTCCAATGCCTTAAAATGGAGAGCAAAACCAGAGAGACGTGGAAGAAAACGGAAGACAACCATTTAAATGGATAGAAGAATAACCAGAATGGCAAAGGCTCAGCCAATGATCACCTCCAGGATGATCAAAGACAGTCTGGAGTTACCTGTAAGTACTGTGACAGTTAGAAGACGTCTGTGTGAAGCTAATCTATTTTCAAGAATCCCCCGCAAAGTTCCTCTGTTAAAAAAAAAGACATATGCAGAAGAGGTTACAATTTGCCAAAGAACACATCAACTGGCCTAAAGAGAAATGGAGGAACATTTTGTGGACTGATGAGAGTAAAATTGTTCTTTTTGGGTCCAAGGGCCACAGGCAGTTTGTGAGACGACCCCCAAACTCCAATTCAAGCCACAGTACACAGTGAAGACAGTGAAGCATGGAGGTTCAAGCATCATGATATGGGCATGTTTCTCCTACTATGGTGTTGGGCCTATTTATCGCATACCAGGGATCATGGATCAGTTTGCATATGTTAAAATACTTGAAGAGGTCATGTTGCCCTATGCTGAAGAGGACATGCCCTTGAAATGGTTGTTTCAACAAGACAATGACCCAAAACACACTAGTAAACGGGCAAAGTCTTGGTTCCAAACCAACAAAATTAATGTTATGGAGTGGCCAGCCCAATCTCCAGACCTTAATCCAATTGAGAACTTGTGGGGTGATATCAAAAATGCTGTTTCTGAAGCAAAACCAAGAAATGTGAATGAATTGTGGAATGTTGTTAAAGAATCATGGAGTGGAATAACAGCTGAGAGGTGCCACAAGTTGGTTGACTCCATGCCACACAGATGTCAAGCAGTTTTAAAAAACTGTGGTCATACAACTAAATATTAGTTTAGTGATTCACAGGATTGCTAAATCCCAGAAAAAAAAAAATGTTTGTACAAAATATTTTTGAGTTTGTACAGTCAAAGGTAGACACTGCTATTTTTTTGAACACACCCCTTTCAACTAATTGCCCAATTGCACAGTTTTAAGAGCGTGCATATCATGAATGCTGGGTCTTGTTTGTTTTCTGACAATCTACTGAACCTACTGGTAACTTGTTTGCCACGTAGCAATAAAAAATATACTAAAAACCTTGATTATTCTGGTTAGTCACATTGTACTGCTATTATTTTGAACAATACTGTATATATATATGGTAAAATAAATTGCCTTGAAAAAGACATTCTAAACAGAGGAGCCGTTGTCTGTTTTAATGGGAATTTTATGGCTATGGCTAAGTTGCTAAAACGCTCAAATTTTCTGGTTCAGAAGCGATTACCTTCTTGTTTCCATTTATTTTTGTTGTTTGCTGTTAGTCAACTTTGTACAGTCATGTGCAGATTAAATTGCTATATCACTGTATACATTTTCTGCTCTCATTATCAAATCCTGTTTCAGTTCCTTTTCATGAGGTGGTCCAGCTGGATGGCACCGAGACATTAGAACTGTGCTGATTACCTGTGAAACTAATTAATGTGTAAAGCTGGGTTAAATGTCATGCTTGCTTTTCTGACAGTTAGCATTTAAAATATGGTTGCTGTTAACAGCAGGCAGGGAACACTGATGTTTAAACAACTTTCATTAGTATTTAGTAGCACTAAAATGACGTGTAGGACCTTTTATTTTTTTTTAATCCTCCAAAATGTTACATAAAGCTTTTTTGGGGGGTCCCTGTAGGACTTTCCTCTTGATGCATAACTCCTGTTTTGAATCTGAATGATATTCTGAATGTGGTAGTCTGCATACAACATATGCAATTTTTAAAATATTCAGCAAGATTTTCTTATTTTTATTTTTTCATTTATACTTTTATTCAGCAAAAAGCTCGGTCCAAGTGTTTTAAATAGCTTTGCTACCTGCCTGTCAACATGTATCTCCATACCTCTGCGCACCCTGTTCATGCAGACAGAATACGTCATTAGCGCATTCACACATGCTGTGCAGACAAAGCGAGAATGGTAGACAAACAACCCGTTCTTCCATCCTGGTATTGTAGTACTTTTTAAAGTTTTCTCGTTGGTTAATGATGCATGATATAGCCCAGCGGTTCCTAATTCCAGTCCTTGCACACTTATTTTGCATGTCTCGCTTGGTTAACACACCCGATTCAGATGACCATCTCGTTAGAAGTGAGCTAGGTGAATGAGTGTTCAGATCGGTATGATCCCTACACATTGTTCATTGCTCCCTACTCACTGAGCAGGGGTTTACTTCACTTTGGAACATGGGCTGGAATTGGGAAACGCTGATGTATTGCCTCTGTGCTGACAGTGGCTTTTATGTTCGGACACATCCGTGTCTGTGTTGTCATGAGCGGTGTGTGTTGGAGTGCTCAGACGTTCTGATAAATCGGGCATTAGGAAGCACATGTGATGTGGCTGCTGCTCAGACTGTGCAATCGCTGGGTCATGTGGGGCCAGAGTACATGACTCTCTTTAGATTCATTTCATGTTAAAGCCATTTTCTTGTCTTCATTTTTCTTTTTTCAATTTCTCCTCTTTTTAGTTTCCTCCTTAATTCCTTTCTTTTTGTTTTTTTGTTTTTAATTTCACAGTGGAGAAATGCACACAGTTGGCACAACAGATCTCAAATGACAGGCTGAGCATTGAAAAGGCTGGGGTGTCATACAGGAAGTCTGCACCGTTCTGTGCTTTTCAGCTGTGTTTATTTGTGTTTGCATGGTTTGTCTAATAGCCCTATTGTAACACCAACACCCAGAATGTGGTGAACTGGGGTAGATGCTGAATATCAGTCAGTGTACTAGGAATTTGTGTTCTTAGTATAAAATATGAGAAACTTTGTTCTTGCTTTTTCAGTTAATATTTTTCATGTTTATAATCCCGTTATACTGCAGCCATTTCCACCTTAATCAATTGCTTCTGTTGTAACTGTTTTGTTTAAAGCAGATAAACAAGCTCTCTCTATCGGTCTATCCTTATACTTCCTCTCTCTCCCTGCCCTTAGGGACTGCTGGACAAATATTTGATCAAGAACTCCACAAATGCTGAGAGCAAAGTCTTCTATTTAAAGATGAAGGGTGACTACTACAGATATCTTGCTGAGGTTGCCTCAGGAGATGTCAAGAAGGGTAAGTATCTAACTGATTTTCAGCTATAAAGGAAAGTGCTGTATATGCATGCTGCTTTCTCATATTGAAGCACAGATGTTCCATTTCAGATGTGAATTACACAAATTTGGTCTGTATTTGGGAGACCTCATCAGTGTTGCATCTGTGTTTTCAGCTTCTGCTGTCTCACTCTGTTGATATGAATACATGAATATTCCGCTGCTCTGAGAGTCACTTCATTAGCATTTTACCGTTTCATTTGAGAAAACTATCGTCATATCCCATACACAGCAGCTGCAAGTTCCTCACGGCAACCCGTCAAAATAAAAGTTGAATTTAACGTTTAGAAACATCAGAGATTATTACTATTTAGCAGTCTTAAGACTTAATGCTACTACTGCTAATGCATATTAATAAATCTTTATTTTTAATGGAATAATCACATTTATTTTCTTTTGAACAATTAACCTCTCTTGTGCAGCAAGTTGCCAAAAAATAAAAGGATTTAATTTATTGGATTAGAATAAATTAAAGTAAATGTTTTATGACTTTATCTAATTACCAGAAAAAATAAGAACATTTTAAAGGGCTCTATTTTTGTTTGAAAAAGGACCCTATACAAAAACATTTTAGATTTAAAATACATGTCTTTTTTTTTTTTTTTTCACCATTTTTTAAACTGATGTTTACTGTTAATTTGTTTGAAATATCAATAGCATTTGTATTAAAAATGTACTTTCAAGGTCCAGAAAAGTATGAAAAGCATCGTCAGAGTAGTCCATCTGCCATCAGTGGTTCAAGTGTAACATTATGAAGCGATTAGAATACTTTTTTTTTTTTTTTTTTTTTTTTTTATGTAAGTCTTTATTCAACAATGTCTATTCTGTGTCTGTCCACATCACACTATCGCTATTTTGGAGAATATCCTCTGAACGCATGCTGCTTACGCTCTTCTGTGTTTTTTCAACATTTTCATTTTGGGGTGGAGTATCCTTTTAAAGTTCAGGATGAATGAGTCTGGCTTCTGTGCCGAGTATTTTGCTGCTATGGGGCGTTTTCTGCACACTCCTTGAGTCAGCTGCTTGTCCTTCTGGGGCCTTTAATTCCCCTTCTGGCAGGCTACAGAACAGGAGCAGTCATGGAGAACCAGTTCAGAATATGCTTCACCTTACATTTCCAAACATCTAATGCAGGAGGATATTTCACCATCTCGACCTTAAGGGATATGCCTTTTATGCCTTTTAGATGTTTTGAGATTTCAACAAGGCATTCTGTAATTGATCATGTGTGTGTTCTTATACCATTTTATTCATACTTCTACATTAAACTGACATCATATTCTTGAGTTTATTACGAACAGATGTACATGTCAGCATGGATAGTAGGATTCGATTTTTAAGAACAAAACCTCTAACTCATTGCTACTAGTTATATATACAGTAGATATATTTTTTAACCAATCACTAATTTTGTCATAACATTTTGTGTGTGTTTGTGTGTGTCTCTTCAGACACTATAACCAACTCTCAAGGCGCCTACCAGGATGCTTTTGACATCAGTAAGAAGGAGATGCAGCCCACACACCCCATCCGTCTGGGACTGGCTCTCAACTTCTCTGTCTTCTACTATGAGATCCTCAACTCTCCCGAACAGGCCTGCGCTCTGGCCAAACAAGTAGGTCTTTAGATGACAACATTATTGAGAACCGATACAGTATCGCCAAACAAAATATTGCAATACACACATGCATTGATATTTTCTTACACCCCAATCTACATGCATATATAGATCAAATAAGCTAAAATTAATCTGTTAATCATATGTAGTGATTTTACCTTCATGAGGAACAGAAACATCTCAGATTTCATAAAAATATCTTCATTTGTGTTTTGAAGATAAACCAAAGTCTTAGTGGTTTGGAACGACATGAGGATGAGTAAATGATGATTTTCATTTTAACTTAGTCTATAATTTATTTATTCAACATTTCAGCTTCCAGCTTGACAAATAATATGAGTTTGAGGAGGGACTACCTGTAATAAGCTATTTAGCAGGGATATTACAGATGTTTTTTTTTTCCCTCTTTCAAAACGAGCAGATAGTGTTGGGGCTCATTTTTTCATTCTTTTAGTTGCTGGCGGTAGTGAAAAATACTCACTTCAATGTATAATTAAAGTTGAAGTCAATAGAGGGAAATTTTACCCTCATCCTTCTGGATTTTTAGCTTTTCCTCAAGCTTTGAATTTGATCAGACACATGGTTCGCATACCAGGGGCTTGACACTTGTGGTTCTTCACATACTTCAACTTATTGTGGCCTTGTGCTTGCAGGCCTTTGATGAAGCCATTGCAGAGCTGGATACACTGAATGAAGACTCGTACAAAGACAGCACACTTATCATGCAGCTGCTTAGAGACAACCTCACAGTGAGTTACAAAGAAGGTCATACTGACCTACAAAACAACAAAAAGAATTTTCTCCGAGACTTGTGGATTGTGCTTTGGTTATATTAAAATCGTTTAGATTGATTATTCAAAATATAAATGTTCAGTATTCATAAACCACTTTTTGTCTTCTTTTTAATTAATTTTTTTATTAGTTATGGACCTCTGACAACGCTGCAGATGAGGGTGAAGGAGGAGATGGAGGAGAGAACTAAACACCCATGTCTGTCCACAAATTAAAGAAAATTAATCCTTGAAAGACAACTTTTTACACTTCTTCATTCCTTATTATTTCACTTATGATTATTCTAGCCATGTAAACCCATGGTCATTACCAATGAGCTGTGATTGTGGGAATTCAATCAGTCCAGGCTTTTTTTTTCTCCGTTATCCACCACCTGGCTTGTGGTTGTAATGAAAGTAAATATTAAGTTAAGGTAACATTTCCACTCCTCAGTTTTGTGTTTTTGTCCTTTGGCCTTCTATATGTGCAGTGTCTGCTGTAGAAAAGTATAAGCCTCACAAAAAATCAATTGTCCTTTTAATTGTGACAAAGCGACTAGTGTGTGTGTGTATATTCTGGTGAGCTGAAACATTGGAAGTGTCGGCCACAAAATGCAAAGCGTTTTGCCTCAAGCATGGCTAGTTCCTGTCCTGCTATATCACCTTCCATTTATATGTCTCTCTAGGGAGATCAACATACACTTGAATGAGATTAATGTCTTGTTGACTGTCATAGTGTTGGCTTAAAATGAGCCTGTGCTTTAGTATTGAGAGCAGGAAGGCTGTTGTCTGATCTACCAAGTCAGCTAGCTTTGCTCAGCCAAGTATGCACTTTTCATAGACCATTTAAATCATGTCTTCATCATGAAGGACACGAAACACTCCTGCCTTGTTATGGTTTTCACTATAATGTGTTACCTTGCAATGTCTTGTGATAATTAAAAAGGAAAAAAAATATATATCATGCATGCCCATTTTTTTAATATACACTGGAATGGGAACCAATACTGCATACTTGTTCCACAGTTTGATTTAGTACTTTTTCATTGCAGGTTTATGCACATGTTGAGAGGATGTTTGATTTGTCAAGTGATGTCAATAGTTATTTGGACCACTTGTGTTCTTGCTAATCATTGAACGTAGTCCCCCCAAAGCCTTGTGAAAATGTACAAGCCCTACATAACAGCTATGTAATCTGAATTAAAACGACCATTTTATAAACCATACAGTTTTGTCTCGAAATTTGTTTCTTTGTTTTATCTCAGGCTTGTCCGATAACGTGATGCAATTGACTTGATTTCTGATTATATGGACATATTGATGTATTTCCTGTTTACGCCTGCTTGTATAGGCTACTGTCCTCCACTGGTCTGAATTGCATGGTGTTTGAGGTAAGAATTTAAAAATAGTGTCCGGACCGAGGCTGTGCTCAAAACCAAGTGAGCTCTCTACCTAGACACGCTCTCACGACTGTGACGCCGAACAAATGCTGATGATATAGACCGCACACAAGGTTTGAGACACAGCCCGAGAGCTTATCCTCTTACGTAACTCACGGATACACTGACTAAAACCCATTTAAAATGTCCAGTGTAGAGTCACGCGTGAATTTTAAATCAACCCTTTAAATCAGTCTTTTAAAAACGCCATCAACACGATCTCTAGATAAAGTTAATAGTCATTTCCTGGCGCGAGAATCTGATCTAGCCATCCCACATTAAATACTTCCGGGTATTTCACCGCACTCAGATGTTGGCTTGATTTGGTTTTGAGTGAATCTATTTTTTTCTTTATAACTTAAGGCGACATGGACGAGAGCGTTTTGAAGTGAGCGTTTTTGTTTTTCTTCTTTGATACTCGATTGATACTTTGTGGCTTTGTTTTACCCAGCCAGATGTGAGCGTGTGCATTTGTTTGGCCATGTCCAGATGTTGATCTCAAGCGGATTGGTAATCCATGGGATTAAACGCCGCTGCTGTGTGAAGTGCTGTGTTGTGTATTAACGTCCTCGCCATGAAACGCATCGTTTTCTTTCTGGCGTCTTTTTTCCTGACGGAATGCTCAAGGAGACACATTAGGGATGTCCTAGACGACGAATACGGTGAGTTATTGGGAAAGGGAATAATTTAAAAACATTATGGATACATGTACATTGAAAGATTGTGTTGTGTTGGTGACGCCGTCATAGCATATTGCGCTTTTTCAAACCCCCTACTGTATCCTTTCAAATCCCTGATCTCCTTGTTTTTGTCATTGAATGGAATGACTTTCAGCAAACAGTTTGAGAAACTAAACTGCAAAAGCGTTTTTAGGAGTTTTCTATGTCACAAAACAACACAAAGGCTGAAAATTTGCGTGACTGTAGTGAAAGTTATTTTTCCACCCCATTTACTCGGGGTTTTATGTTCCATTCCAGTCTTCTTCTTCTTCTTTTTTTTTTTTTTTTTAGATCTTTTGCTCTTAAAAGAGGAACTCAGAATTCTGACAAATAAACTCAGAGTTCAAATAAAAGAAGTCAGGATTGTGAGATATAAACTCACTATTCTAAGGAAAAGTCAGAATTATTTGCAAGATACAAACCTGAAATTGCAAGTCAGAATTCCAAGATGTAAACAGAATCCTGAGAAGAAATGTCGTGATTGCAATACTCAGAATTAAGAGAAAAATGTAGGAATTGTGATATAAATGTCCATTTTTTTTAAGAAAAAGTGAGAATAGCAAGATGGTAACTTAAAATTGTGAGATATAAACACAACTGAGAAAATAAAGTTGTAACTGTGTCATAAACTCACAATTCTAGGAAGATGGGAATTGTCAGACGTAGACTTGGAATTGCAAGAAATAAAGTCGCAATTACCTTTTTTTTTTTTTTTGTTTTTTTTTTTTCTCGTGTCCATAGTTGAGAGAAAATCTATCTGAGCAGTAAATTCACTTAATTCACTAAATGAATCTCATTTAGTGACAGGTATACAGTTGTTTCCTGTGCTTCTTTCAGACCAGCTCAGCTCATTGCTGTCAGACTTTGATGTTCTTCAGCTGTCCAGTCTTCAACAGCATTCGGTTCGTAAGAGAGAAGTCCAGTCGCAAACGCATGCAGAAAGACTTCTCGGTTTCACTGCATTGCAGAGGTGAATACTCATCACCCATGTCCATGACGCAATGTCACTGTCAATATTAGTGCTCAGTCATTTGATAAACTCTCCTAAATATTTCACAGGCATTTCAAATTGTACCTGACAACCAACACAGAGCTCTTCACCCATGATTTTAAGGCAGTGATCGTAGGAGAGAACGGCGCTCAAGAGATGTACGAGGTCCAGAGAGAAAACTTCTTCACTGGCCATGTCATTGGTAACTCTGTGTTTTAACATCTAAAGTACTCACTAAATGTTTAAAATCTAGCTAATCATTCATGTGTAGTTTTTTTACCTTGATTTCTAGGAGAGGAGAATTCCAGAGTACAAGCACATATCGGCGACAATGACTTCACTGCTCATATTCTTACTGATGAAGCGGAATACAACATTGAGGTATTATAGCATCACAAATATGAATTAGTTCATGCCCCTTAACAAATGAAGTACATTGATTTTTAAACCATTCAGCCACTGTGGAGGTTTATGGAAAGCGCTGGTGACGATCGGCTGCTCGTATATCGCTCTGAAGACATCAGGAACGTGAGCCGGCTGGCGGCTCCAAAAGTGTGCGGCTACATCAGTGCAGATGCCAGCGAGATACTTCCAGAAAGTGTGCGAGCAGCCAGAGCACTATATGAAGATGAAGAGGAGGAGGATGGTTAGTCTTTGAGAGAATTTGTCGAGGTTTTACATGTTATCAAATCCTGAAATTTCAATCTCTGTAACAACACATCTGGTTTAAAGTAGACCTGACACCCCTGCTTATCAGAGCTGAATCTAGACAGTGTAATGTGGGACGCCTCTTTACACAGTTGTTTTGTCACCCATGTGTAAAGTTTCCCATCTTCTCACCCTTTGTCTATTTTCTCCATCTTTTTCTCTCCATTGCTTCTCTTCCATAGCGCACCTGAGAGAGAGAAGGCAGACGCATGACCACAGTAAGAACACCTGCCCTCTGCTGCTTGTGGCCGACTATCGTTTTTTCAAATACATGGGCCGTAATGAGGAGAGCACCACCCTCAACTACCTGGTAAAAAGATAGAATATTACTTTTACTTTTTGATGGGATAAATGCAGCATTGGTAAGAGCATGAGACACTTCTTTAAAAAACATAATATATTACCTACCCCCAACCTTCGAATAGAATCATTTTAAGTCATATTGTTGCCCTCTTAAAAGTTTGCTGAGGCCTCCAAGTTGGCCCCGTCCCCTGGTTGAGTATCATTGCATTGCACCTTACATTTCCATTTCAAACCTGTCATCTGAGAGGAGGGTTTTATCAAATTGTTGGCAGATGTCTTACAAATTTGCCTTTGATGTGTTTTAGATTGAGCTGATTGATCGTGTGGATGACATCTACCGTAATACAACTTGGGATAACGAGTTTAAAGGTTATGGAGTTCAGATTCAGCAGGTAAGCATGGTTCTTTAAGGGAACATGGGATCCAACGAGATGCTATTTTGGAGCAGGAAACATAAATTTGTCTCTTACAGATCATAATTAACAAGACACCCACAGAAGTAGAGCCGGGAGGTGCCCACTTCAACATGGAAGGGACTCCTGTGAAGAGCAAAAATGTCTGGGACGTCAAGAAGCTCCTGGAGGTGAGCGAGCTGGAGCTGTTGGAGCGAATGACTCGATTAATGAGAGCGTCTTCTCTGTATTCTCTTCTAATTTGAAACAATGAGAGCTGCTTGTATACTTGCAAGTGAAGAATATTATTGAGGACTTGTTTATTGTGTTTTAGCTGTCCATTTCTTCCTGCAAACTTTTTGGCAGAGAACCAGGAAAAAGAAAGAATGGAAATGTTATAAGAATTACCATCATTTAGCCTATTTATGTGGGAGTTTTGATTAAAATAAGTCTTGAGGTTAACTTTTTCACATTTTCTTCCACATTTGAAATGATTCATAGTCATACCTCAAAAATGTGAATTCTAAATCTGAGTGATTTAAAAAAAATTCAAAAGTATGATGTGAGTAAGATAAATATAATTTCACCAAGGCTGCATTTACTTTATTAAAAGTACAGTAAAATTGTACAGATATGTAATGTTCCAGAGACCTTTGCTTGTAGATAGAAAACCAGTTCCATAACTGTGCTTTAGAAATTCCCAAGGGAATTTAGAGTTCCTGATTTGCCTTGAGATTAAGGTCAGGATTAAACCGCTGTGCTATAAATGTAGTAAAAAAAAATCATTTTGTCTTCCCCCTGCAGCAATTTAGCATTGACATTGCAGATAATGCATCCGAGGTGTGCTTAGCTCATCTGTTCACATATCAGGATTTTGATGAAGGCACACTTGGCTTGGCGTACGTGGCTCCTTCCAAACCAGGCTTTCCTGGAGGTCTTTGCTCTGAGAGTGAGTGCAATATTATAGATATAGATATACCATATTATAGATGTATTGATTTGGTTTTACGTTTTCACCACACTTAGACGTTTTGTTATATGTTGTTGTTGTTGTTGTTGTTGTTTGTCTGTTTTAAGAGTGTCCTCCATCAGGAAATGACAACCGTGATATATACCTCAACACTGGACTAACCAGCACTCAAAATTATGGGAAAACCATTCTTACCAAGGCAAGTGAAGTCCGAAAAATGTTACTTGATTTATTTATGTGGAAAACAATTTTCTGACCATATATACCAACAGGAAGCAGACTTGGTTACGACCCATGAGCTTGGTCACAACTTTGGTGCCATTCATGACCCAGATGACATGCCGCACTGCGCGCCCAGAGAAGACCAGGGGGGCAGATACGTAATGTACCCCATCGCGGTGAGCGGGGACCACTCTAACAATAAAGTACGTCCTTTGGTGATTTGAATTCAGCTTGGTGTCCTTGTTCTGAATGTCACATGATCATTTTGTAAGTGTTATGTTTTTGTGCTCCTCTATAGTTGTTTTCAACCTGCAGTAAGAACGCCATAGCAAAGACACTGAAGGCCAAGGCCTCCACCTGCTTCAGTAAGAGGACCAGCAATGTGTGTGGAAACTCACGGGTGGAGGAAGGTGAGGAGTGTGATCCCGGACTGCTCCACCTCAACAGCGACCGCTGCTGCACGTCAAACTGTAAACTGCAGCCCAATGTGCAGTGCAGGTACAGCTCCTCCATGTGGCCTCATGAAAAAATGCACAGAGATGCTGAATTAAAGGGACAGTTCACGTTAAATGAAAATTCTGTGGTAATTTACTCGCTTGTAAATCCCAAAAGTTGAATTATCCGTTCACACCTCACAGGGTTTCTTTCATGTCAGTTCCATGCTGTAACTTCTGTCATTTTTTTTTCTTTACACCAGTGACAGGAACAGTGCATGCTGCAAAGACTGCATGTTTGAGAAGCAGGGCAAGATGTGTCAGGAGCCAATGAATGCCACTTGCAAGGGTAGCTCTTACTGTACAGGTGAGGCAAAAGCTGACAAACTCCAAGTTTAGATAATTGGATGTACTTGAATATAACTGGAAATTATTAATTCAGATTGAGAACAGTTTAAGTATTATTTATGGTTTATAGTGTAGTGTTTAGTAATATTTTGAATCAACTTTATTTATAATATTAGTTTTTATTTTCAGTTTAGGTTGCTTTAATAATTGTATGTGCTTTTGTCATTTTAATTAGATCTTTTTTATATATATTTCTATGTAGCTTTAATTTGTTTCTTAAACTTATTTCAGTTAGTTGCCAAGCCAACATTTCTAAGCATCTTATATTTGTATTTTATTTTATTGTTGAAAAGCAATTTTTTCTAGATTTTAAGAACAACAATACTGCTTGAGAATAAGTTTAAAAATATATTATAATCCTGTTTGTGTGTAAATTTCATGTGACCTGTCAGTAATATGTGTAGGTCATATTTCAGCCCAGAATCAACAGATAGATTTTACAGTTAGGAATATATATATATAAAATTGCATGTACAGTCTTGTTCAAAATAATAGCAGTACAATGTGACTAACCAGAATAATCAAGGTTTTTCGTATATTTTTTATTGCTACGTGGCAAACAAGTTACCAGTAGGTTCAGTAGATTCTCAGAAAACAAACAAGACCCAGCATTCATGATATGCACGCTCTTAAGGCTGTGCAATTGGGCAATTAGTTGAAAGGGGTGTGTTCAAAAAAATAGCAGTGTCTACCTTTGACTGTACAAACTCAAAACTATTTTGTACAAACATTTTTTTTTTTCTGGGATTTAGCAATCCTGTGAATCACTAAACTAATATTTAGTTGTATGACCACAGTTTTTTAAAACTGCTTGACATCTGTGTGGCATGGAGTCAACCAACTTGTGGCACCTCTCAGCTGTTATTCCACTCCATGATTCTTTAACAACATTCCACAATTCATTCACATTTCTTGGTTTTGCTTCAGAAACAGCATTTTTGATATCACCCCACAAGTTCTCAATTGGATTAAGGTCTGGAGATTGGGCTGGCCACTCCATAACATTAATTTTGTTGGTTTGGAACCAAGACTTTGCCCGTTTACTAGTGTGTTTTGGGTCATTGTCTTGTTGAAACAACCATTTCAAGGGCATGTCCTCTTCAGCATAGGGCAACATGACCTCTTCAAGTATTTTAACATATGCAAACTGATCCATGATCCCTGGTATGCGATAAATAGGCCCAACACCATAGTAGGAGAAACATGCCCATATCATGATGCTTGCACCTCCATGCTTCACTGTCTTCACTGTGTACTGTGGCTTGAATTCAGAGTTTGGGGGTCGTCTCACAAACTGCCTGTGGCCCTTGGACCCAAAAAGAACAATTTTACTCTCATCAGTCCACAAAATTTTCCTCCATTTATCTTTAGGCCAGTTAATGTGTTCTTTGGCAAATTGTAACCTCTTCTGCACATGCCTTTTTTTTAAATGAGGGACTTTGCGGGGGATTCTTGAAAATAGATTAGCTTCACACAGACGTCTTCTAACTGTCACAGTACTTACAGGTAACTCCAGACTGTCTTGGATCATCCTGGAGGTGATCATTGGCTGAGCCTTTGCCATTCTGGTTATTCGTCTATCCATTTTGATGGTTGTCTTCCGTTTTCTTCCACGTCTCTCTGGTTTTGCTCTCCATTTTAAGGCATTGGAGATCATTTTAGCTGAACAGCCTATCATTTTTTGCACCTCTTTATAGGTTTTCCCCTCTCTAATCAACTTTTTAATCAAAGTACGCTGTTCTTCTGAACAATGTCTTGAACGACCCATTTTCCTCAGCTTTCAAATGCATGTTCAACAAGTGTTGGCTTCATCCTTAAATAGGGGCCACCTGATTCACACCTGTTTCTTCACAAAATTGATGACCTCAGTGATTGAATGCCACACTGCTATTTTTTTGAACACACCCCTTTCAACTAATTCAACTAATTGCCCAATTGCACAGCCTTAAGAGCGTGCATATCATGAATGCTGGGTCTCATTTGTTTTCTGAGAATCTACTGAACCTACTGGTAACTTGTTTGCCACGTAGCAATAAAAAAATATACGAAAAACCTTGATTATTCTGGTTAGTCACATTGTACTGCTATTATTTTGAACAAGACTGTATATTTTTTTTATAGGTTTTTGTGGTAAAATATTTTGCATTATGAAGGCACTTAATATCATAATAATAATAAAAAAAAATATATATATATATATATTCCATTCCCTTTGAAATGCAAAGAAATTATGCTGTATTATATTTAGTTAGGAAATATTTTTATACCATTCCAGTAGTTGGTATAGTTGAGATTTTATGATTGTATAATGAGAATTGCAAAAGATTTTGAAAGTAAATTTGCAGGTGCATTATGGTAATGAAAACTTGGTAAGAAAATGTGCTTAAATGTCATGTAAACGGTGTTGCAATGCACAAAAATCTGCTACAGACAGGCTATTTTTCTTTAAGCAAAATTCCTTACTGATGAACTTTGACTGCATTTGTCTAGCCCTTTGTCCTCACTGAAAGTCTGTTGTTCTTCGCTTCTTACAGGACACAGCAATGAGTGCCCTCCTCCAGAGAACCTCCCCGACGAGACCATCTGTGTGGACAATGGCCGGTGTCTGAACGGAGAGTGCATCCCGTTCTGTGAAGCTGTGAAGAACCTGAAGTCGTGTGCATGCAATGGTAAACAGACCTGCTGATAACGCTAATACTGTTGTAACATCGGTCTCAAATAAACATGACCTTTTTTAACTTTTCCTGTGTGTCATTTTTCAGAGACAGTCAACTCCTGTAAGGTGTGCTGTAGGGATAAGAATGCTGTCTGTGCTCCTTATGTGAATGACAAGGGTAACCACCTCTATCTGCGGAAAGGCAAACCCTGCACTGTGGGCTTTTGTGATGGAGTGGTGAGTGACTTTACAGCATACTTTACAGTTATGTAAAGACACGTCTATTAAAGCTTTTCCAGTTGACAAGTGGAAATGGTTTGCGTTCAATTATTAAAACATTTCCTCTCATTTCCCAGGGCAAATGCAATAAACAAGTCCAGGATGTTATTGAGAGGTTGTGGGATTTCATTGATAAGTTGGACATCAATACTTTTGGTAAGTTATCTGTGAACACAGTGATTTTTTCTCACTTGACATCCAGTGGAGGAATGAGACCTGTGTCTGTGTTCTCAGGGAAGTTTCTGGCTGATAACATTGTTGGCTCAGTGGTGGTCTTTTCACTGCTTTTCTGGATCCCTCTCAGCATTCTGGTCCATTGTGTGGTGAGTCAAAGGACTATTTATGCCAAGAGTGAAACGAATAAGTGAAATGAATTGCAGACAAAAGGTCTATTTACACTGAAAGTGAAATGAAAAATAAAACATAATCAGAGGGATATCTTGCTTCCTGCAAGAAATATAAATATTTTTTATAAATCACAAACAAAATGTCTATTTACACCAAAAGCAAAACTAAATATATTTTTTGGACCATAAAAAGTTGAAATGAATCACAGGCTAAATGTCTATTTACACCAAGAGAAAATCTAAATCAGACTCTTAGAAGACGGCCTGATTTAACACATTTCACTTGCTTCAGTGCAAAATTTGAGAAAAACTTGATTGATTTCAAAGCAAAAGAGCACTGATAATACATATTTCATATATTAAATGCAATATATTTGAAGTTGCAATAATGAAAGGACCATTCCAAAAACGGTTTTTTCTCAACATCTCTATCTCATTGTCTAGGATAAGAAACTTGACCAGCAGTATCAATTGAACACAAAATCACTCTTCTACCCCAGTGTAAGTACCAATCAGAAAACCGAAAAGATTATTTTCTTTAACCTATTATGAAGTGTAACCAATGACACTGGTTATGTACTGTTCTAGAATGCAGAGCTCCTGAGCAGTCTAGAATCAGCCTCAGTGCGGATCTTCAAACCACCCACATCCTCAGGCTCCTCAGCAGTGCCACGCTTCCAGACGTCTGGACCTCTGCAGACCAGCACACCCCCTGTCTCCGTCTCTCAGGTGGCTCCACCTCCAGCTCCAACCCCAAATCCTCTCCCTACAATAGAGCCCCAACGCATGGCCACCATCCAAGAAGATCCCAGCTATGATTCCCACCTGGATGAACAAGCCCTGGGAGAAGACTTCCCTACTTCCGGCTCCGCGTCACGCTCCTTTGACGATCTGACAGAGAACCGAGAGAATGCCATGTCCTTCAGAGTAAAGAGACATGGACGGAGTAATAGCAAGGAGACTGAATGTTAAGTGCAATTGTATAAATGAATGGTGGAAAAAATGTGACTATGATTGAAGAATATTCTAAGGGAATATGATTGGGAATGCTCAAAGTTGAGCAGAACAAGCGATACATAATCATTGATCTGCAATGTGTGCTAACAGCACCAGTATTAAAAATAACCAGAATGCAGTATGTTTTAAAGGGATAGTTTACTCAGTATACTACTGCTGCAACTGGATCACTAAATTGCAATGATTCAATAACTAGGCATTTGATAGTAACTCCGACCTGTTAGGATTAAGCAATATGCACTTACACACACACAAACATACCGGATGTCACTCATCAGCGTTATCTACACATGACCAGCTTCATTGTTATAGATTGTTACAGCTTGACTGCCCAATACAAAGACGTTTACATGTCTGTTTTTGTCTTGGAGGTTGCAAACAAATCATGAGAACCATTATGTTATGAATATACCGGTTATATTTTACATCTATGTGCTCTTGACACTCACCAGCAAATTGTTTCGTATTCTCTGTAGAACACAAGCTTGTGTTTTTCCTTTTAACTGTTTGCAAAAGACAATCTGACTTTTTAGGGGAATTTGATATTTTCAGATATCGTCTCTTCTTTCTATTGTTCTGGAATCAGTTGTACCAGCAGCTGTTATAGATACGGTATTTGGTAAATGAGAAAGGTTTTGGCTCATTGGCTTTATATGAGACACCAAAGTCATTAGTAAAATCAAAAGACAGACGAGTTAGACAATGTTCATGATGTTCATGAACTGATGAACACTGCTTTGAGATCAGCATCCAAAGTGCCTTGTATTTTATTTGTTTGTTTTTTTATTTGTATTGTGAAATCTTTGTTTACTCTGTGTTTTGTTATATAATCTACCAGGAAAACTCAAAAAGGGAGTATGACAATGTCACTTTTATTCTGAATCTTGTTCAACAAGGTAATTGGGAATGTATCGGTGCTAATCTTGTAAAACATCAAGCATACTAGTGTCAATTCTACGTACTAGATCTTATTACGTCATCCAACCCTGAAAGCGTGCTTTTATTCTCTGGTGTCAAATCCTGTGAAACTTTTTTTTTTTTTTTTTTTTGCTAAGAAACGTGCCCGTAATACTCCGACTGCATGGTTCCTCACAATGTTGTGACGGGACAAGAGAGAAAGTATTGAATATTAAGACAGTGTTTTGTATCGGTGTGTTAGATATTTGCGTAACTTGGTATATTTTGCAAGCCTTCATTTTTAAATAAAGTGTCAACCTCAGCTCGACTCAAAGACCTCTTTTATTAAATCAGTAGATTGGATCTGAAATTACAGCTCATTTTCCTAAACATAAAAATGTGAAATGAAATAAAAAAAAACAAAAAAAAATGACTTTAAAATGGTCACTACATACAAGAATTGAAAGAGACTGCACACAGTATCAACATTTACCTTTAACTGTTTTACATTTGATTTTAACTTCATTTCAATGGTTCAATTCAAGTGCTTTGGCCCGTCCAGTATCTGGTTGAAGTAGTTCAAATTAGATGGACCCTGATCACAAAAGTTCCTTAAGCGAATGAAAAGCCCATCTCACATGACAGGGTTCATGGCTTCATACAGCCTTTGTACAGCGAGCTCCACCATTTCTCTGAGAGAATCATCTTCAGAATTGGCCTCCTCGTATTCTGCAGTCTGAACACAAATATCAAAAGACAAGAATAAGAAGACTTGTCTTCCCATAAAACATAAGTGTGTACGGATCACAGAGTGTTGTGCTTACTCGGGTTTCCAAGTCGATGAAGGCAGTTTTCCCATCGACACTTACAGCGAGACAGTTCTTGTCTTTAAAGTCGACACATTCTTCTCCAAACATGTCTCTGCAGATTGATGCAGAAACAGAATTTAGTTCATCATAAATATCACTGACAGTAAGCCGAGTGATGCGAGGATGAACTTACTGGAACATTTTCAGCAATCTGCTCTGGAAAACACTCACATCCACCTTCTTTTCTTGGGGCTGAACAGCTACAATGAAAAAGACAGAAAGAAAGATGGTACGGATGGATGGAATGAAGGAAATAAAGGAATCCATTCAAGCAAGAAACAGGAAGAAAGCAACAAAGAAAGACAATGAAAAGAGAAAGGAAGAATGGAAATAAATGAGAGCATAAGAGCCGTTAAGCTGGTAAAAAGCATCCACCTTTCTGAGCTTTAGGGTTTGACTGCACCTCCAGCACCACTGTGGTCACAGCGTCAGCGTACATGTCATTCAGAGGATTGGCAAACCACTAGAGGAAGAACACGACAGACACACAGACACACAATCAACCCGAGTCACTTCAGACTGGTGTGTGAATGACTGCTGTGCCGCCTCACCTCCAACAAGACCACATTTTGATCATGAACCACCGTGATGCTGTTAAAGACTCTCAGCGTGCTCTTCTCCGAGATCTCAATCTCCTCCACATCACCTATAACAAACGCACGCATGATGAGCACCACATATGAAATCACCAAAACACCCAGAGGTATACACACCTGTCAGGTGCCGTAGCTGACTCAAAAGCAAGGGAAAAGGGCCGGTGAAGGGAATGGCTTGAGTCTGTTTCACTGTGCTCATGGCCAGATCAGTGTAATCTGCATCATAAAGAAAAAAACAAAAGAGCAGGTGTGAGAACCGCACACTCAGACATATATGAAACACCTGAAGTGATCACAAACACCAGCTCACTGGAGAGGTCAGAGGGGGCGAGGATGTGATAACTGAAGTTCTTTTTCACCAGGATGCCCGACACCCGCTGACCCTGCCCACACTTCTTATCCGCAAGAGAGCCCATCACCTTAAAAGACCAAAAAAAATATATATGTAAATAATAACAAAAAGAAAGAAAGAGTTCAAGATGTTTCATTAAGGGTTCATTAAATCTAAAGAAAAATGTTAGTATAGTCAGGATGAAACTAATCAATCATTTAACTTGGCAGAAGAACGGTTTTTGATTATTATTTTGACTAACTACTACAGTAGCTGGATCTAATGCTGGGTACACACCAAAATATTTTTTACATCTTATAAGATTTTCGAAATGTAATGGATCACAAACAGGAGGATAAAAAATCCTAGATTTAACCGTTTTGCTCCTATAGTGTGTGGTGTGCCATGATGTGACAAAGACAGCACCTCACACACGAACAGATTCTCAACCAGAGTCTCGACTGTGAACACTGGGAATCTCGAGAGACTTCAGAATAAGCATGGCGGATGATATGCAGGAAGACATTGCAATGATAGCGTTTGGAATAATTTTATACACAACACGTTGTATAAACATTTGTGCCGTTGCCACAAATCAACAAGCTGATCCTCCATCTCTGCTGTCCACATCAATTTCACTTTGTGATTTCCACTTTCAAATTTGATTCGCTATCGGGGCGGCTCAGACGTTCTTCCGATCAGGTTTGGACACACTTAACACACCTCACACCACGGTAAAATCTGATAAAATCATCTATAGAACCATCAAGATAATCGGGGACATAGCTAGGATTGTCGGAAGGGGGGAAATCGGCCCCAAAATCAGCCTGATTATCTTCTGGTGTGTACCCAGAATAATTGCGGATATGAGCGAGCAAAACAGGGAAAACTGAAGAGACAGCTGCGGTCTCACCTTAGCCAGTTTCTCTCCTCTGAAGTTCAGCGTGACGGCCTCAGTGTTACGAGGGTTATGCACCTCAATGTGAACCTCATCATTGTCCTCATACTCTCTTATCAGAGCCGCTTTCAGTCGAGCCATCTCATTCTGCTCTCCATGGACCAGGATCTGAAAACCACAACAATAACCTGACACCTGATCTAGAACCTGATGACCTGCTGCCGTGACCATCACTTACCACATGAGGAGGTTTCAGAGCTCGGATGAACTCGCTGGTCTGCTGGTAGTCCGTATGAGCAGAGAAGGAGATATAGTCCACGGACATCTTCAGCGGAAGCTTCTGTCCTGACATGGTGGTGATCTCCTCTGGCTCAGACATGATATGCTGAAGAGAAAACAGGGTTAGGGCAGGTTTAATGCTGATGCTGATCTGAGGTGATATTGTGGCTGGAGATCAAGGAGCTTCACCTTGGCGAGCGTGCCTTCCACACAATAACCTGCTATGATGACACCGTTCCTCTTGTCGGTGCACCAGCTCTCAAAAAGCTCTCTGGAAAGACCGCTCTGCATCATACCTGGAGATGCCATCACCACACTAGGGCCAATGTCATCGAAATGGTCCCATGCTCTGGAGGAGAACACACAAGTTTTTTAAAAAGCAAGCAAGAGCAACTAACAGAATGACTAAGCCAAGCTCAAATCTAAGCTCTGCCTGGTCTATTATTCCCAGATTTGAAGACCTTGAGATTGCTGATATGCTTGAAGACAAACGGGTTGTTGATGTTGATGGCCTGCGGATCTTGTCGTTCATGGCGTTCACATAGGTCTGGTACACAGCCATGCACTTCTTTGCCAGGGATGAGGCATAGTAGATGGGAATGTCATGGAGTTCAGGGTGATTCTGCCAGTATTCGTCTGAAATAGAGGACATGCAGAAGTTCAGTAAGGCATTATTGATGATAAGGCTGAGAGTCTGGACTACTGGACTTCACCTAAAATGAGCAGCAGCTCCTGGGCTCGACCCAAAGCAAACACGGGGGATGAGACAGCGGCCCTCGCGGTTCACTATGTCATGGACTGTGTTACAGAAACGAGCCTCTCTCTCCTCTCTCTTCTCATGAATGTGCGTGCCATATGTAGACTCCTACACGAATAGAAAAGAAGATGGTGTAACTAATTTATTTTGTAAATAAACTGTCAATTACAGTAAAGAGTGTTTGTGGTGGGGCCAGAGAAGACATCATTTGTTGAACTCTGCACAAAGAAATCATATTGCCAGATAGGACGAGTACACACTGTGATCAGAATGTCTGGTTTGACGCTGGGAATCTCAGCTGCCATGAGATGTCTGTCTTCTTGACGGGAGAAATCTCCTGTGTACAGTAGCTGAAGAGAATGACCATGATCATTAGCACAAACAGTGTGAGAGTGTTGCTGAAAAGATCTGAATGAATAAACTTCACCGACCTTCACTCCTGCAATCTCGATCATGAACATGGCTGCTCCCAAAACATGACCTGCGTGGTAGCACCAAAACTTGATGCCGGCCACCTCCTTCACTTCATGGAAGTTGATGGTCTCAATCTTGTCCATGCTTTCTTCTAGATCGGTCTCAGTGTACAGCATATCATCCGCTGAGATGTTGCTTCAAGAACAAGGAAACCAGACAATATATTAGAGCTGGCTCTGTATAAACAAATAAACTGTTAAAGTGGCGTTTTATTGAAACAAGAGCTTTGGTGTACCTGACTTTCACATAGTCTGAAAGCAACCAGCGGTAAATGGCTTTGGTGGCATGGTCATGAAAGTCCTCCCTTTGAAACTCGTCTTCTGTAAAAACCATGGCAAGGCGCCGCAATGGTCCAAGTGAAAACTGCCAGACAAAAATTGGTGGTTAACATATAGTTAGATGGCAATGACTTCATATCTTTTATTTAGAGAATGGGACTCACTGGCTGATGAGGAGCAGGTCAATCTCAGCTGGGTCGATCAAATCAATGTAAGGCAATGCATCCATGCCCTCCAATCCAGGGTGGATGCCACAGTCCAGCTGCAAAGACATAACATGTCAAAAACACATCTGTCAATACAATCCATCAAAAGTAGGACAGAGCACAAAATTGTGTTTACCATGATTTTACGACCCTTGAACTCCAGGATGATACAGGACCTGCCCACCTCTTGACCAGCTCCTCTGTTAGAAACATCACAGTAAAGATCACAGTTACAGTACTCAGAGAAAGGATTAACACGGGTGCAAAACATCTTTAATGTCCTTTTGGTCCAGTTAAATATTGTTTTATTATTTGCAAACTGTAAGTCAAACAGTAAGTCAACAAAACATTTGGCGCAGAACAGAACTACTGTTGAACGCAGTCTGAATGAACTGAACTCACAGCGGTCTTATGAGGAGCTGATCACTCTCTTCTGCAGGAACTGGGACATCCGCTTTACGTTTTGTAGCCATGCTTTTAATGTATTTTTTGTTTAACTTAGTGTTACTTATTTAATTATCCATCGATATTTCTAATAATAATAATAGACAACCTCCATGCGCACTGAAAACCACGCACTATGGACATGGCAAAAGTACTTCCGGTGTGTAGTCATGAATACGTCAAAATAAAAGTTCGGAGGGAAAATAAAGAAAAAGAACAAAAGTTAGCTAAAGCGTATAGTTAAATAGTTTGTCACAATTACACAAGCTCAATTAGGCTAGAAAAAAAAACTATTATATATATATATATATATATATATATATATATACAACATATTAAAAAATTTTTATGGCATTGCAAAAAAAAAAAAAAAATAATTAATGAAGTCACATTTAAGGGGAAAAGTCCAAAAATTATCACAAAAGCAGCAAGATCTGTATCAGCCTGTCACAAACTCAGTCAGTGGACAAAACTGAAGTAAGATAATTTCTTACATGTTGTACTGTTGTACTGTTGTACTTTTCAACAAAGTGTTAAATATGTTTTCTTGTTTGTGAAAAAGAAAGAAAGAAAGTATACATGTACTTTTTTTACTTAATTATTTTACGGATCTATTCTTGTTTTTTTGTTTATGTATTATATAATCGTTTACTCCTTATTCATGTAATGGACAATGGCTTGTGCAAGTTATGCCAATAAAGCTCATTTGAGAGAGAGAAAGAGCTTACGAATGAATCCAAAAATTATTTGTTGCAAGTATAATAATGAATCGTGCCACTGTATATAGTCAACATTTTGTTAGAATACTGTGTAGATGATTGGTGCTTCGTTAAAACTGTATTGTCTTTTCTAAAATGTTTTCAGCTTTTCAGGTTTCCAGCGTCAGGTTACATCCCCAAACTCTGATTGGACAACGAGATTGGGAGTTCTCTCTCATTGGCGGACTGGATATGATTGACGGGTGAAATGAATCCGCCTATAAATGAAATGTAAAGTGAACTTCTACTGTACAGGTACTACGAATGGGTACAATCCAGAAGCGTTGATCTGGGCAGTTGCGCGTGTGATGGAGCTATCCAACTCTCTTGTTCAAGGACGAATTAACTTCTCATTGCCACTTTTTCTCTTTGGATCTGTTTGGACTCCATGTGGAAAATTTTAAACAAAATACTTTAAGGAATGAATAACACGGACTGGGCTTGAATTGGGTTTTGCGCAGTCTTTTAGTAAAGGACAACATTTATCAAACTTTATGTTTCTTGTCTTGGCTTTAGTCTTGATTTAAAAGGAATAATCATGCCTGATCAACTGACAGTACCGGAGTTTATGGACATTACCAGTGAGGACTATAAAGCACCAACAACTTCGGTTTTCTGCACGCGCATGGCTCACTGTAGGAATACAGTTGCCACTTTGGAAGAGGTAAAACACCTTTACAATGACAATAATACTGATGTACAGACAGTATAATATACAGGCTAGCGCGATGTGCGCAAATATGAAAAACTACGAACTGTATCTT
>NC_039287.1:9648305-9762424 GCF_003368295.1 Carassius auratus | reverse complement strand
TTGACAAAATTGACATCCACAGATTCGAAATGATCTACAGAAACCATAGACATCAAGATCATAATTTTCTGATGAATTGTTCAGAAGTTATAAGCAAAAAAGTGCATTTTTGGTATCTCAACACCCATAGGTGGCGCTGTTTCCCAAATTTGGCATGGACCCCCAAGTTATGGTGTAGATGAAGTGAACCAAGTTTGGTATCGATTGATCAATGTTTGGCCGAGATACAGCATCTCAACCCATTTGAGGTCAACCTCAGTAAGTTCACAGCATCATAACTTTTTTTTTCACTAGTGTTCAAAAAATTCTGTTGAGTCATTTCTGTGCGGCTCAGTCCAAAGAACATCTGAGCCAAATTTCAGGAAGAATTGGACTAATTTGGAAGGAGGAGTAGTGCTTAGACTGAATACTGTACTTTTCAAAATGGCCGCTACTGTAATGGGAGGAGTCTTAATGTAAGATATGGAATGGAATCTCCATGAAGAGAACAAAACAGATGTACTAAGTTTTATTTTAATAGAATTAGTGGTTCAAGAGTTATTAATGTTTGAATGTTGAATTTTTGAGCTGGTGGTGGCGCTATAGAGTTTGGCCTAGAGACCCCAAAGTTGGTCAGATCACTAATAATGGTCATCTCTACAAGTGTGCCAAATTTCATCATTTTCCCTTTTTCCCTTCATAGGGCTGCCATAGACTCCCATTAGACGAGAAGAAGAAGAAGAAGAAGAAGAAGAATAATAATAATAATAATAATAATAAAACATACAGATACAATAGGGGCTACAGCCCTCTGGGCTTGGCCCCTAATAATAATAATAATAAAGAAAACGTACAGATACAATAGGGGCTACAGCCCTCTGGGCTTGGCCCTAATAATAATAATAAAGAAAACGTACAGATACAATAGGGGCTACAGCCCTCTGGGCTTGGCCCCTAATAATAAATATAGCTGCAAGCAGCGATACCGGGGCCAAGCCCTGAAGGGCTGTAGCCAGAGCAACGAGCGGGACGAAGCAAAACGGCCAAAACGGAACTCCCATCGGATCGACGTTACCCACCCCGGATTCGATCCCACGACCTCTCGGGTTCGGGACGAGTGCCTTAGCTAAGTGCGCCACATTAGTTGACACACTGTTTGCATGGCGCAGAAGAGAGGTTAAGGTGTGAGAATTAACTCTCAAGAGCCCGAAGTAGCATTTTAGCCAGATTAGCATGCTACGCTAAAAAATGCTAACGTTGCTCAAAGTTAACCAGATAGCTCAGGAGACCCATTAGAGTCAATAGAAACGTGTTAGCATTTTAGCTAATTAGCATGCTAAGCTAATTAGCATAAATCAACCAGCACAGGCACGGTCAACTTCAGAGCTGTACACGTCGGGAACGGGAGTGAATATCAAAAATCTGTTCAGTCATTTCTGTCAGGCCCGGTCTGAAGTTCATCTGATAAAATTTTGAACAAAATTGAACAAGATTTCAGGGAGGAGTAGCGAAAAAACTGTATTTCAATCCATTCAATATGGCGGACAGACGCCATATTGGAAAATGGCAAATGAGACATCATCTGATTCGGCATAACCCACGGAATCAAATGACATAAAAATATCAAAAATCGATCAACATTTACAGTAGTTATAAGGGGTTTTGCAAGAATCGTTATATCTCTTGAACACTAGGTGGCGCTGTCTTCTAACTTCCGGGGTACCTCAGGCACATGTTGTTGATGATGCCTATCGATTTTTGTGAAGATATGTACAATAGATCAAAAGATATAGCAATTTATGACAAAATTCAAAATGGCGGACGGGTGGTCCTGGTGGTCTCGACAAAATTGACATCCACAGATCCGGAATGATCTAAAGAATCCATAGACATCAAGATCATAATTTTCTGATGAACTGTTCAGAAGTTATAAGCAAAAAAGTGCATTTTTGGTATCTCGACACCCATAGGTGGCGCTATTCCCAAATTCGGCATGGACCCCCAGATCATGGTGTAGATGAAGTGTACCAAGTTTGGTATCGATTGATCAAAGTTTGGCCGAGATACAGCATCTCAACCGATTTTAGGTCAGCCTCATCAAGTTCACAATTGAATAACTTTTGAACAAAGAAAAAAATCAAAAATCTGTTCAGTCATTTCTGTGCGGCTCAGTCCAAAGAACATCTGAGCCAAATTTCAGAAGAATTGGACCAATTTTGAAGGAGGAGTAGTGTTTAGACTGAATACTGTACTTTTCAAAATGGCCGCTACTGTAATGGGCGGAGTCTTAATGTAAGGTATGGAATGGAATCTCCATGAAGAGACAAAACAGATGTACTAAGTTTTATTTTCATAGAATTAGTGTTTCAAGAGTTATTAACGTTTGAATGTTGAATTTTTGAACTGGTGGTGGCGCTGTAGAGTTGGTCCTAGAGACCCCAAAGTTGGTCAGATCACTAATAATGGTCATCTCTACAAGTGTGCCAAATTTCATCATTTTCCCATGTTTCCTTCATAGGGCTGCCATAGACTCCCATTGGAGAAGAAGAAGAATAATAATAATAATAATAATAAAACATACAGATACAATAGGGGCTACAGCCCTCTGGGCTTGGCCCCTAATAAAACGTACAGATACAATAGGGGCTACAGCCCTCTGGGCTTGGCCCCTAAATATAGCTGCAAGCAGCGATACCGGGGCCAAGCCCTGAAGGGCTGTAGCCAGAGCAACGAGCGGGACGAAGCAAAACGGCCAAAACGGAACTTCCATCGGATTGACATGACCCACCCCGGATTCGATCCCACGACCTCTCGGGCTTGGGACGAGAGCCTTAGCTAAGTGCGCCACATTAGTTGACACACTGTTTGCATGGCACAGAAGAGAGGTTAAGGTGTGAGAATGAACTCTCAAAAGCCCGAAGCAGCATTTTAGCCAGATTAGCATGCTACGCTAAAAAATGCTAACGTTGCTCAAAGTTAACCAGATAGCTCAGGAGACCCATTAGAGTCAATAGAAACGTGTTAGCATTTTAGCTAATTAGCATGCTAAGCTAATTAGCATAAATCAACCAGCACAGGCACGGTCAAGTTCAGAGCTGTACACGTCGGGAACGGGAGTGAATATCAAAAATCTGTTCAGTCATTTCTGTCAGGCCCGGTCTGAACTTCATCTGATAACATTTTGGACAAAATTGAACAAGATTTCAGGGAGGAGTAGCGAAAAAACTGTATTTAAATCCATTCAATATGGCGGACAGACGCCATATTGGAAAATGGCAAATGAGACATCATCTGATTCGGCATAACCCAAGGAATCAAATGACATAAAAATATCAAAAATCGATCAAAATTTACAGTAGTTATAAGGGGTTTTGCAAGAATCGTTATATCTCTTGAACACTTGGTGGCGCTGTCTTCTAACTTCCGGGGTACCTCCGGAATAAGGTGTTGATGATGCCTATCGATTTTTGTGAAGATATGTACAATAGATCAAAAGATATAGCAATTTATGACAAAATTCAAAATGGCGAACGGGTGGTCCTGGTGGTCTCGACAAAATTGACATCCACAGATCCGGAATGATCTAAAGAATCCATAGACATCAAGATAATAATTTTCTGATGAACTGTTCAGAAGTTATAAGCCAAAAAGTGCATTTTTGGTATCTCAACACCCATAGGTGGCGCTGTTCCCAAATTTGGCATGGACCCCCAGATCATGGTGTAGATGAAGTGTACCAAGTTTGGTATCGATTGATCAAAGTTTGGCCGAGATACAGCATCTCAACCGATTTGAGGTCAACCTGAGTAAGTTCACAGCATCATAACTTTTTTTTTCACTAGTGTTCAAAAAATTCTGTTCAGTCATTTCTGTGCGGCTCAGTCCAAAGAACATCTGAGCCAAATTTCAGAAGAATTGGACCAATTTTGAAGGAGGAGTAGTGTTTAGACTGATTACTGTACTTTTCAAAATGGCCGCTACTGTAATGGGCGGAGTCTTAATGTAAGATATGGAATGGAATCTCCATGAAGAGACAAAATAGATGTACTAAGTTTTATTTTAATAGAATAAGTGGTTCAAGAGTTATTAACGTTTGAATGTTGAATTTTTGAACTGGTGGTGGCGCTGTAGAGTTGGTCCTAGAGACCCCAAAGTTGGTCAGATCACTAATAATGGTCATCTCTACAAGTGTGCCAAATTTCATCATTTTCCCATGTTCCCTTCATAGGGCTGCCATAGACCCCCATTGGACGAAAAGAAGAATAATAATAATAATAATAATAAAGAAAACGTACAGATACAATAGGGGCTACAGCCCTCTGGGCTTGGCCCCTAATAAAGAAAACGTACAGATACAATAGGGGCTACAGCCCTTTGGGCTTGGCCCCTAATAATAAAACACCTTTTATTTCTCAGTACAAATACATACATATTCTGACATGTCAACAAACAGTAATGCTTGCAAATTATTTAACAATTTTCTGTACACTTTCAAGTATTACATTTTGCCAGAAACTAAAACAAAGAGGTCATTTAATACATCCCATTTGACGTGCAACTGCATACATTTATAAATGCTCTTATAGTGACAGTCACCAAATAATGACAATTCTATCATCATGTACCCACTATCATGCGTTTCTAAACCTGTATGTCTCTCTTCTGCAGAACATACAAATCATATTTTTTCTATACAATAAAATGTTATTGTGGACCCCATTCATTTTCATTGGATGGATAAAAATGGTTTAATTATAAATTTTTCTGAATATCTTATTTTCGCTCTACAGATGATAACGCAGGTTTGGAATCACATGAGGGGGAGTAAACAATGACTGAATATTAATTTTAGGTGAACTATCATGCTAAAACCCCCCAACAAGCACTTCATCTGCATAGTAACTCTCTAGACAATCTTCCTAAATAACAGTTTCCCCAAAGTCCTGAAATAATGCTTTAAGATTTACCAGTAAGAAATCCTGAAAGAGGCAAAATCATTTAAGCACGTTATGTTAACGATGTGTAAAAAGTAGAAAAAGAGGTTCCGCAGAAATCAGAAGACTGGTATTTTCAGACAAGAAGTTTAGACGGATCTGTTGTCTGAGGTAGACAGCTGGTTAGATCCCAATGCTCGTGCGTGCGAGCACCTGATATTGGGCAGATAACTGACCTCTGACCCTAGATCTAGATCTAGATCCTTAAAAAGCCGTTTCCATGGCTTCAGCTGTTGTGAATACAGCATGAGCAGCATTTTCACATACAGTCTGTCATCAGCTAGGAGGACACACATGTACATCTCTGTCTGAGACTTCTTACTTCTCTCCTGCTAACACTCGGCTACGCTTTGGTTAAATAATATTATCCACAACACATTTATATGCACAGAGTAGTGCTTCGGTGACTTGGGATATGGAAGTAAAACTAAAATCAACCGTGGACTTTAAACTGCCCATGCTTGAGTGCCCCATTTCTCTTTTTACCCCCCCCCCCCTCTCTCTCTCAATCCCCCCTTCCTCCACATGCACCTCCTCAGCCTGTCAGAGTGCATCATGGGAATACTTCAGCCTGCCAGCAGATTGTCCAAGGCTGCCAACGGCACGGATGAATAACTTCTATTCATCATTATCTGAGAGAGAGCGAGAGAGAGGGGCAGAAGGGAAAGAAACACAGGAACTGTTAAAGGATAATCAACTCACTTACGAGACCGAGATCTGAAGAAAACTTCCAGGCTATATTCCTGATGTCAGAGGTGACCTTAAACATTAAAGTCCATTATCAGGGGTTAGCCTTGAACACACAGTGTAAATGCCAGAAATACCCTCACATCCATCAGAGGCTGCTCCACACACAAGCAGACACATGTAGGGGTATACGTGTATATAATCCAAATGATGTGACCTGACCTAAATGCCCTGGAACTGCTCAGAGATTTGCACAGAATGTCTTGTGCACCTTCTGCAGGCACTGCTTATTTAAACACTTCATCTATATTTCACTCACACCACGTCTGTTTGGACTAGTGAATGAACGGCACACATTAAGACATTGTTGTGTCATGTGTGTTGTGTTCTTCTTCTTATCACCATCTTTATTATTATTGCTTATAATAATAAAGATAATGATAATAACAATAATAAAAGTAAGATAGTTTTAGACGCACCTGTATACTGTGAAAAAATAACCGGGGGAGATACACTCGCAAATATAAAACAAATGTTTTATGTAATCATGTAAATTATGAATGTGTGTTTTCAGGGCATTCTCTAAAGTGCTCGATTCACTGCACTGAATGACCCAATTGCTCTCTTCTACACCCATTCATGTTATACTGCTCTATTTCTACAAAGATCTGACTGAATGAACTAGTACGACTATGTGAAGAACATGGGAGGAAATGGTGTATGAATGGATCAGAGAGTGAGAATGTGTGTGCAAACACTTTACCTTCCTGGTAAGCTCCATCTGCCATCACCAAATGGAGGATTTTAGGATACAAGTGCTGGTGCTCAGTTCCAAAAATGCTTTGCACCATGCTGGAGCCCACAGCAAAGTTCTCATCTTCATCCTATTGAATCCTTCATCCTCATACCCTAAATAACAAATCAAATAATGAATTTCTGATGAAGTCAAGCAAACCAATGAAAAGTCCAGTGCCAGATGCAACAACATTCTAAAAGGGATAATTTACCTAGAGATAAAAAAAAAAATATACCGGTATATATTTCATCATTTACTCATGTTGTCACAAACTTGTATGACTTTATTCTTTTGAAGCAAACAAAATAAGATATTTTGAAGAACACTGGGGACAAACAATATTGGACCCTATTCAATTTTCATTTAATAGTATAGACAAAAATTAATTCAGACATTTTACAAAATATCTTCTTTTGTGCTCCACAGAAAGTCATTCAGGTTTGCATAAAAGTGAAGATATTTAAAGAGTCTCCACCCATAGTTCACCCAAAAATTGAAATGATGTCATCATTTATTGTTCCAAACCTGTATGACTGACTTTCATTGGTATTACACAAAATATAATAAATGATGAAGGAATTTCATTTTCGGGTGAACTATTCCTTTAAGTTATGAATTATAAAGTCATTTTCATTACAGGGTTTCTTGGGGGTAAGGTTTTTTTTTTTTTTTTTTTTTTTGCAACCAGCAGCAAAAACAAAAATACAGCAAATCACAGCAGTTTATTGCACTCCCAGTGTGACAAACTATATAAAAGCCTCCTAAGGCAGCACATTTAACATTCTTAAAGGTTACGGATAACATCTGTATCTAATTCCCAGAATGAACCCGAAGGCCAGAAACAAAACTTAGTGTTTAAAAATGTATGAGTGAAGTACATGGCTGCATTGTTATTGGTGGTGTCTGACCACTAACAACCTTTTAGTTATGCAGTATTTTCGCAAAGCATTCACCTGGACACAAACCACTTCATTTCACTGAAGACATGGTGAGAGTTGACATTTAATGCAAAATCGAGGAACTCCGACCTTGATCTTGTTGTAGGCTAGAAAGAAGTTCTCAAAGCCCATGGCCTGCTCTAGATGGAACCGCAGCTCCTCCAGACGACTGAAGATGCTGTGCTGTTGCTCTAGGTCTTCATCTTCCTCTTCCTCACTGTCATCTGCATTCACATCCATGCACAGAGATAAAGCATGCACTACAATCTATCAAAGTTCACACAATGAGAGTGTATTGTTGTGGAACATTGGCTGATACTATGCTGACCTATATCAGTATTGAAAGTGTCATTTGCCAACATCATTCCACACTGTAGTCATGCAAACCCAATCCATCGTCAGATGTAATTAGCTACAACAATATATTTAGCTCAATAAACACAGTACTTCATTTTTAGTGAGCTTAGCAACAGTTGAACATGTTTGTTGCAATAATGTTTTTGTTCAATAGAGATGTGTTTGCTAATGTAATTGTTCAGAGTTGTTTTAAATATAGTTAGTTGTGTATACACAATACACGAGGTTAGCTGTCGTGTTTGTGAAAATGATTAGTTATTGGGTTGCATTTAAAGAGTATGTTAGCATTTAACCTCTGCTTGCAGACACAGTTATCTGTTATTCTGTGTTGACACATGCAGTTAGTAATTGTGTTGTGTTTGTGTATGAAGTGAGCAGTGTTGTAATTCGCTGTTTTAGTGTATTAAGTTGTCCACTGTGCTGTGTTAGTGGTTGGGGTTAGCTGTTGTGCTGTGCTAACAGAAGAGGTTAGCTGTTTCACTGTGGTTAGGTTAGGTGTTGCATTAACGGTTGTGGATAGCTGTTGCACTGTGTTGACATGTACATTAAGCTGTTTTGTTATGTTCACAGATGTATGATAAAGTTAGCTGTATGCTGTGTTTGTGGATCTAGATAGCCACAATGCTGTAATCATGGATACAGTTAGCAGCTGTTCTGTTCTGTGTTTGTGCATGCATTCAGCCCTTGTGCTCTGTTTGAGGATACGGTTATCATATGCAGCGGTTTATGGATACATAACCGCCACTCCTCATTGAGCTGGCCTTCACTGCGGTTCTGCTCTTCATCTTCCTCAACCTCCATTCCGTTAGTAACTGACCCTCCAGGTTCTTCTTCACCATGGCTTACATCATCATCTTGCTCAGCCATTCCATTAAAACACTCTGTTCCTCTGGACTGTGTTTGTCATCACCAGCCCTGGATCCACCACCATCTTCCTCATCATCATCATCATCATCTTTATTATCACTGCGCTGCTCCCGGAGAAGCCTATCCATAGATGCTCTGAGCTCCCTCAAATCATCATCCTCATATACACTGAGAGATACAGTGATAAGTCAGTGTGTGTGAGAGCATGTACACACGTGAGTTTTGTGTGTCTTACTCCTCAGATTCAGACTTCTCATCCGCTTTATCCTCCAAATCTTCAATCTCCAGGTTGCTGTCAGGAGCGACTGCACCTTCAGCTTCTGCAGCATCACTGAACACTTTACTGAGGTCTGGTAAAGAGCACGTCCTCAGCATCTGATAGAACACACATAAACAAGTGCTCACAAACATCAAAAATCAAATACCCTAAAAGAAATTGAAAACAGACATATTCATGTTCTTCAGTAGCTGAATAACTCTATACACTAACACTCCAAATGCAAAGCTCCCTCCTCAGTTCTCTTAGACTATTTATTAAAAATAAGCTGCAAAAAGGGCTCAACCTGTAATGGTGTTTGTGCTGTCTCAGCCACGAGCATGTAAACAACAAGTCACATTTAAAAAAAAAAATAACAATGTCATTAATATCTTGAGGTGCAGGAAGTTCAGCAAACATTGTGCTGTGGGGTTACACCTGTGTCTCTGCATAGACAGAAGGATCCTAATGTTAGAAACAAGCATTTTAAGTTTATTTTTGACAACAACCCTGATTATTTCAGTCTGGCCTACAGAGTTTGTGCAGCATATTTCGGTACGGATTGTTTTGTGAACCTGTCACAGTGTAATGCAGGCTGTGCAACTAGGTTGTCATTGAAGGATGAGGCAGGGCCAACTCTATTGCGCCCAACAGGAAACTTAAATAAGCATTGTTTTTCATTTCATCTCACATGTGAAAAGGGCATATGCATGTCTTAGAGGCACAGCAGCAAAAATCATCCCATTTAATTTACGCAAAATGAAGTGCATAATGATTGTTTTAAAAAGATTTCCAAACACATAGTCCGGTCTTAAACTTGCAACACTGGTTTAACCAATGTTTTGGGCTGGTCAGGATGTTCAAACAGCAAAGTTCTGATACTGTCACATAGTTAGTATTAACACTTTTAAAAGCTGGATGTCACTGAAATAGCATCAGATTGATTTTTTCTTTCGTGTGATGTACTTCCAAAGTGAAACTTGGAACTTGGTTCAGTTCAAGGATTGTTGATTGAATAATGGAAGATCTACACAGTGCTCACACTCTCGCTCTTGTTCATCGTCGTTGTTAACAGTTCTGTCTAATACGAATAGAAGTCTGTCTAATAATCATATAGAACGGTTAGGGGGGGGGGCGGGTACAATGGTGTTTCGTGTATTCAGAGTTGTTCACAGTGTTAAAGAGATGGATTCTCATGCTAAACATGGCCAAAATTATTTAGAAGAATGACTGCGAATTTCTTTACCGAAAATCTTCCTTCCGGGTTGGTACAAGTTTCGGCTGATTGTTTTTAGATCGTGGATCTAATGACGTAGACGAGAGCGGAAGTCCTTATATGAGTATTTCTCCTGGAAAAGTGTGCACACATTGACCAGAGGAGAGCAAGACCGCACACATCAACGCGCTTCAAAATCGTCGGCAGCGCTGCATAGGATTTGTTCGAGAATGCCTCCAAATAAGTGCGTTTTTGGATGTGAGGGAAAGTTAACAGTGTTCAGCTGCTACAAGAACCCAGCGTTACATGATCGTTTTCTATTAAAACATGGAGCCGTCCCTGTGATAAAAGACCCCATTCATGTAGGTACAATTGCATCAGATTTCTGTCTTTTGTTGGAAATCAGCACATAAGTGAATATATGTTAATGGAAACAACACGAATCATCAGTATTATAGCTCCACCCACGGCACGCCTACAGGAGCTCGGCTTTTTATGGAAAGAATCAGAACGCTGTATTTTTCTCTTATAAATGTGATAAAACTAAAGACTTTTTGGATACATGAAGGATGCAGTACTACTCTATAGGTACTCAAGATTAACATGAGATTAGGTGAAACTGTGTATGTTATGTACCCTTTAAACTAAGGAATTAATGTATACAGAAAGTATTATAACGATCTTATTAGGCCTATTAGTAATAGAAATGCAAACATTATAATACTTTCTTGTTCGCCGTCAGAATTATGCAAATATGCTTGTATATAATTTAAACAAATCTTTGAATGACAAATGAACATTTACTTTCACAAACCTTGCAAACTCAGTCGAATCCAGCTGTGAGATCTTGTGAAGTGTGTATGTGTATCCAGCATGATCGCATGTTCTCTGTGTGACTGTTGGTTTGTGTGAATTAAATGCTTTAAACTCGTGATTACAAATTATGCTGCACTTTATGCATTTGCCCACTGTCATATTCATGTCATTTTCATTGTGTGCTATTTGTAAAATGCGGGTTACCCTGGCTTTATTTTAAAAAATATCATTCCTAATGCACACAAATTTCCCAGTACACCGACTAAATATTAATAATAATAATTAGAAACATTATATTGGCCCCCCTACTTTCCAAGATATTGGCATCGGCTGTTAAATAACATATCGGTTGACCACTACCTACAACTATTGTTGGTGTAAGCATTTTTACTAGACTACAAAAGTATAGAATATAGCTCTTTAATCAGTATGAATTGGAACAAGAAATGTCTCTAAGCTGCAGTTCGAAGTTATTCGTTTACAGGAATAACACGACTTAGCTATTTAACACCCATGAGGGACTTAAAACTGTCTCCACAGAGCAGAGGAGGGCTTTAATAATGGCACAATCATCCATCTCCACCACAGCTGTCGGTTCAGAGATGCACTGTGTTCTCGCACTTGAGTGGAGAGTAGTGCTAAACTACTGATTAAACAGACTGACAGCCTGTGCTGAGAAAGACGGCATTTAGTGTGTGTGTGTGTGTGTGTGTGTGTGTGTGTGTGTGTGATCTGACTGTCCAGCTGTCCAGAGGGTTGGGTGCAAGCAAGCCAAAAGGCCAAATGTGCGTGCTTGTTTGCAAAAGTCTTGGCGTGGGTGTGAATGTTAATGTGTTTTTGTGAAGGCAAAGAAAAGTATTTGCGTATGTGCGCCTGTGGGGTGGGTGAAAAAGTACACAGGCCGGCGCAAAGTCCTTTGGTTTACTGGCATATCAAGGATGTGGAAGAATCGCATTAATAACGCTCCACTCAGGAGCTCAAAAACACACACACATTCTGCCTTCCAGCACTGCAATGGCCCGAGGCACATCCACACTCATACATATGCCTATCCTTGCATACACACACACCATTATGTGTGCACACATTTCAGTCTGTGGAAGACAAATCACCCCAAACAAAAACTTGACTTCGAGATGCAGTGCTACACATTATCGAAGGCTGCCATCTGTTTCTCCTGCTATAGTGCCCTAACTTTCTTCCTCATAGTCTTTCTCTTGTTCTTTTTAGTAATCTCTTTCTCTCTTGCCTTGTAGTATAAGAGATTCTGCTCTAATCAGTGTGATAAATGGCAGCAGTGGAGTCCTCCATTATTATGCTCTGTAATAGTCTCATATCTTTCCACTAAAGCCGGGCTCACACGGTGCGATTTTTAAAAGTCCTTTAGGATTGTACTTGTCAGACTGTACGAACATGATGATCATGTCACACTGTGGGATCTCAGTTGCCATTAATGTCAAACTGTACGACGGTCAAGACGCATTAAAAACAGCTGCACGCAAGAAAACTTGTCCGGAGTTCTACACGATCAACTCGCACACGTTCAGTGACTGCAAGCTGCATTGCATGGGCTGTAATGTTGGCTATCATTAAAAGTATATGAATGGTGGCAATAGTGGCGTTTTTAAGAAGAATAGTGAAAGCAGCACTACACACCCACATAGCAAAGGAAACGTATCAGATGAATTTGGCCGGAGTTTATGTGGTTCGAAGAAATCTGTAGCCTTAATTCCAATCATGGCTTGTCTTGAAAAATGAAGACAGTTTGACACTCGTCGTAGGAGAAGTCATACTGCAGGACTGTGCGTAAAACCTTCTGACACTGTCAAAATTTCGTCTGAGGTCAAATTTTTAATGGCCATCAATCGTCTGTCGGTGAACATGTCAAAAAGGTGATCAAAAACTACTGATTTTAGCCTAGGATTATAGAAATCTTTTATGATTTTCAAAATTTATGACCAAATCATGGCCAAAAATCACACTGTGTGAGCCGGGCTTTAGACAAATACATACACACACTCACCTGAATTTCTTCCCACTTTTGAAGAGTTGTTTTGTAAACTAAAATCGTAACTATTAAACAGAAACTAAAACAAAACTGATACATAGCTGAAACTAACTGCTGAAACAAAACTGATATATATAATATGAATATTAGTTGAAAACTTGATCAACAAATATAAGAAAAAACATTGAAGAAATGTGGTCTTGTCAACTGAAATAAGTTTGGGTTAAAGGGTTCATATGACGTTGCTAAAAATAACATTATTTTGTGTATTTGGTGGAATGCAATGTGTTTATGCGCTTTAAGGTTAAAAAAACACAACTATTTTCCACATAATGTACATAATTGTTGCTCTATGCCCCGCCTTTCTGAAAAATCTATTTTTTTTCAAAGCTCATCATTCTGAAAAGCGAGGTGTGCTCTGATTGGCCAGCTATCCAGTGCTTTGTGATTGGCAAAATCCTCAATCGTGCGATGAAAATGTTATGACCCTTACCATACCCTGTCTCCCCCGGCACGACGAGTCAAACCCAATAAAACCCATCACAAACGAGGCATTTGTTGCATCCAGTGGGGACATAATTACTGATTATAATGACTTATACTGTGTTTTTACACATTTTGTTGTGTATGGTGCCACGTAAACATAAAACCATGTCTTCATTTGTGATGAAAAATGTGTTAACAAATGTTTCAATAAAGAGATGGCACATCTTTGATTTTGATAAACACCATAGTGAATAAGAATATGAAAGGCTGTTTTGAAAACGTAAATATGACAAACAAGCAGGTGTCAGAAGTTGCACTTGCATGCTCTGCTTTGTGTAGAGAGGTAACCATGGTAAAGGCTGTATTTCTGCTGTTCCTAGCATATATGTGACCATGGGCCACAAAACAAAACCAGCCTTAAAGGGACACTAAGTAGGAATTACTCCCATCTAGTGGTGAAATTGTATTTTGCATTCAAACTAATTTTCCTCTCCAGCGCCTCGCTTTTTCAAATGCGCGTTGCATCTACGGTAGGCGATATGTACCAAAAAGCTTTGACAGGATGTCTTCTAATAGCACTTCGTCGAGTTTTCCTTCAGGTGAACAGGTGTGTTATTTCAAACAAACTGCAACATGACAACTAACAAACGAATGTTACAGTATGAATTACTGACTGTGGAAAACATGAAATATTGTAATTAGTAGTTATGTCTAATTTATTCGTTATATTTTCTGAATTATATGCATTGTTAGATATAAAAAAAATATTATAATATAGATTGTAACACTGACTTACCTGTCGAGAAGAAAACTGGCCACTTCAGCATCTCTTTTGAAATCTTTATCAAGCATTAGCTCTTTCCACCTAGAAAAAGCTTCCCCGACATTAACTCTTGTTTTCTGTAATCTACGGTCACGTTTCCTTTTACGTTCTATTTTTTACTGTTTTGGCGACGATGTTTTCTTCTCCTGTGGCGCGACATATGTATGGTCCATAATAAGAATGCAATCCAGACTTTTAAACTTGCCGGTGCAGTTTCAAGCGCCTCTCACTGCTCTGCACCTGCGTTTCTGGCTCTGACCGAAAACGCGTTGTGGAAACGCGTTGGCTTAGTACTTTTTGTCCCTCTCTGCTATTATAGTTTTGCAAGATGGCGGAACTACATGGAAGCCTCCGTCGACCTACCCGTCCCATGTATATAAAGATAATAAATTCTTCATTTACAAGGATTAGTTTAAACATTGGCATAGGTATTTGTACACCATTGAGGGCATATTTATGAATAAAAATATTGATTTTAGATAATAAAATACCTAAAAAGTTACTTATTGTCCCTTTAAGTGTACATCTTTTGAAATTGAGATTTATACATCAGCTGGAAGCTGAATAAACAAGCTTTCCATTGATGTATGGTTTATCTGGTTTAACTGACAATATTTGGCAGAGATACAAATATTTGAAAATCTGGAATCAGAGGGTGCAAAGAAATCAAAATACTGAGAAAATCACCTTTGAAGTTGTCGAAAAAAATAAATTCTTAGCAAAGCATATTATTAATCAAAAACGAAGTATTGATATATTTACGGTAGGAAATTTACAAAACATCTTCATGGAACAAGATCTTTACTTAATATCTTAATGATTTTTGGCATAAAAGAAAAATCAAGAATTTTGACCCATCCAATATCTTTTTAAGACTGGTTTTGTGGTCCAGGGTCACATATACATATATATTTCCCCAGGGGGGAGTGCTGCCATAGAGTGCAAGTCTGTGGGAAACACTGATGTTCATTACTGTTGTTATACTGGCACAGCGTGTCCTCAAAACACTCGCAGCACGATGCAGAAACTGCCATTTCAACAATATATTTCCAAAATCCATCACTTACCCTTATCTTGCACACTTTCTTTTCTCTTTTTCCACTTCTCTGCACCAGTTTTATAGTGATGCCTCTTCATTTTCATACATTAACATACAGGACTGAAACTTTATCAAAGTTATTATTACCAAGCATTACTGTCTGAACCCTTATTAGGTCGGGCCTATACTGTATGAAAATGTTTGATTCTTTATTGTTCAGTCACACTTTACATTAAGGCTCCATTTGTTAACATTAGTTAAACTGTCAATGAAAAATTTCTCCAAACATTCATTAAACTTAATTTCAATATTTAATAAAATGTTCACATCAAAAGTTGCTACTGTGTTATTTAATGAACTTGAGCTAACATTTAACTATGAGTATTTTTAGCAAAGATTAATAACTTCTGTAGCAAATGTAACTATTATTAATAGTTAATTTTAGTGCATTAACTAAGGGTAATTAATGAGAAAGTATTGTAAAGTGTTACCTTTTGCACTTTAATCTTTAAAACTGAAATTATATATGTTATACTTCTTTGTGTATTGCTTTATTGTATTTAAATGTTAAGTTTCTTTTTGTTATAAGAAAAAAAGTTATTAAACCTATTATACTTTATTATGACAACACTTCTTTTAAACTAAATTTCAATATCATGATAGTACTGTATACAGTAATAAAAGCATTAGCAATTAATCACACCATGAAAATTTGATACCGTCACATACCTAGTCTGCAGATTTTGGGTATAAGTTGAGTATAAATTGTATAAACTGACAGAAAATCACAGTGTTTGATGGGCACAGCTTTTTTTTTTTTTTTTTTTTTGTTCAAGACTATAATTCTATCCATTTAGTGGATATTAAACATGTTTCATATTACAACACAAATTGTCTACATTTGTCATGCATTTGCTAGCAAGGAGGTCCAGTTTGTTGTGTTCAGAAAGCCTGGTAGTGTTTGACACTCAGATGTTTAGTGTATGATGCTGTTTTTTCTTTCTTTCTTTTGTAACCATTTACAAAGTTGGCAAGTGTGTGTATGATGCCTAGAATTTTTTCAACCACTCCAGATTTTAAAAGTCATGTAGTGTGTTCCCGCCTTTAACATTTGATTATTTGGCCAGGGGCTAGCTCCACTGGTTTGCCGTCAAAGAGAGAGAAAAGAAATATAGACTAACACTCAACACACAATGGGGTTGAAGTGATGACGCTCACCTTTGGGTTGTTTGTGTCGAAGAGGCCAGTGGAGAGGCCAATGAGAAGTGTGTCATCACGCCGGTGGAGAGAGAGCCGTGGAGAGACAGAACGGGAACGTGAGGTGACGGAAGAGTCTTCCAGCGAGGACTGAGCAGAGCAGACAGGACGGCCAAAGCTGTACGTCTGTGAGCTGGACTACTGCTTTGCTTCACAAACAGAGACTCGTCAACTGAAAAAAAGACGACGTAACAAAAACTTCATTTGTTTTTGACAGCGAAGTTTCCTTCCAACTGGCATTCTTTAAACTTTTGAGGATTCACATCGTTAGAAAGTAAACAAAGTGTAAAGAGGAAGCCTGGAGCACTTTAATACGGTGCATAATGAGACACGCTTGTGTGAGAGGGAGATAAGGTGTCTTAGCACTGCACTTGAGACTACCTGCAGGTTCAGGCCGTTTCTCTTCTCTGCATGTTATCTGTGTGCAATCTGCTTGTAATACTCTGCCCTCTGCTGGCCTAATAATAAAAAAAAAACAATGACTAAAGGGATCTTTCATTGCAAATATGAAAGTTATGTCATTATGTGCACTACTTTTAGATTTTTTTTTTAAAGACTTCAACATTTCAGCATCAAATGCATTAGACTGATCAAAAACTACAGTAAAGACATTTACAATTTTACAAAATAAATGCTGCTTGTTTGAACTTTGTATTTATTAAAGAATCCTGAAAAAATGTATTACGGATTCAGTAAAAAAAAAAAAAAAAATTACAGACAACTATTTTCAACATTGCTAATAATAATTCTTGAGCACCAAATCAGCATATTACTATGATTTCTGAAAGATCTTGTGACACTGAGGACTGGAGTGATGGCTGCTAAAAAAATCCATTTGACAAATAAATTAAGAAATTATCTTTCAAAATATATTAAAATAATATTTCACAATATTACTATTTTACTCTATTTATTATATAAGAAAAAACACTCTTGTTGACCATAAAAGACCTCTTTGAAAAACACTAAAAAAGAAAAAAATTAATTCTTCCAACCCCAAACTTTTGAACAGTAGTGAACGTTCCAAACCTGTGTGCAGTTATTGTTTCTTTAGAACACATACTGTAATAAGGAAAACAGTGAATTGTAACATAGCTTTTGTCATTCAACGACTGTTGTGTGACTGTGACTAGTACTGTCAAGCACTATAAAATAATAATAATAATAATAAAAAACATTATTTGTGATATGTTTTTTTTTCTTCTTATTTTTTTTTTTTTTGCCCCTGCAAACTATGAGCTGATATCGTATCACAAGATTTGTAAAGCAATTCTAAAAAAATTCTACACGTGTTAGGCAGTTTTAAGGTGAACTTTCTCTTTAAATGATAAAACAAAAATATGTTTAAAATACAGTAGTTTGAATGGTTTAGATTATTTTTTTTAAATAATAAAATACTAATATATAGATCAGCTATATACTAACTGAAGTAAAAGAGCAAATTGACAGGTTTATGACAAGTTTGAAAACAACCTGTATTCAATTTTAACAGTGATAAAGATATTAATGCCAAAATGATGCTATCGATTGTCAAATTCTGACTCCATATCATCCATCACTAGAAGGACAGAGAAAATGTTTGTACAAACAAAAGTGCAAAAGAATTTGAATTTCTACACATTTCTGTTCTCATTTTCAGTGTAATACTATTCTCACCCTTTGTCTCACTTTCTCCAGACTGAGTCTTTTTATCTCCTCTGGTGTTGGTGGGATTATTTCCACACTCTGATCAAAAACCTACCAGTCAGTGTGTGGTCACAGGTGCTGGCGTGATCTAGTTTCTGGGTAAAGGACTGGAGCTATGCCTCTTCCAACACCTTCAGAACCTCTGAGTCTGGACTCTGCCCCCAAGCCTTCCTTAGCCCCTCCCCCTGCCAAACGTCCATTCAAATGACTTCACCTGCTGTTTTTTCTTAAACACGTTTAAAAAAATAAATAAATGGATGTTACTGCATATAAATAATGCATTTTATTACATTATTGCTCTCAGAGCAAAGAATAACCAAAATATAATAAAATACAACAAATAACCAAATGCCCTGTTTGTTATTAATCTGGTTACTGTAGAGCAGCTGGAGTCCCAGAGCATGTAACGCCACACACCATCCATGGTTACACAACAAAACACACTCTAATACATAACCCATTCACTCTGGAAGTAATAGGTATGTGTATAATTCATTGACTACTTTTATTCTTCATCTAGTCAACTAGCAAAATTAAATGTCAAATTATTAAAATGTGCAGCCTAATGTATCCACCAATTTCTCACTGTAGCTCACCTAAATGTTGCTTTTATAACTCTATGTAGTTTTATAACACTATGAATATGTGATGATGATATAATTAGAGCTGATGGCATGTGCTTTCCACTGCTGCAATATTTTGATTCTTGCCTCATTTATTCATTCATGTTGGTACATTCACTACTCCGAGTCATGCAAATGCAAAGTGCTATAATAAACTTTGGTTCTGAACCACTGTTCTGTGTTTCATCAAAAGCTATCAATTTGGGGGGAAAAAAGAAGAAGAAAAAAACAGTTCAGAATCTCAGGATGAGGAAGTTTACCAGTTAGCTGACTTGCTGTTGTAAAGCTTGTTTTTTCCAGAGTCTGCTGACTGCTGAGCCACAGACAAAAGAGGGGTATTAATTTACAATCCAAAACCAATGCACATCCATTTGTGGTTTAAAATCAAATTAATACATCACAGACTGAACATTCATATTATGTTTCATCATTCAGGATGTGATCAGGATTTGTGATGCTTTTGCTTCACAAACAATGACACATACAATGAAAATTCAGCTTTGCTACCACAGGAATAAATTACATTTTAAAATTTTATCTTTGGTCAGAAAAATATTCTTGATAGAAAACAAAAGCAGAATTAATTAATAATTTAGATTTTTGGGTGAACTATCCCATTAAATTTGGTACAATGTTGCCATCCCCATGGGGTAACCCACTCTATATAGAATAAAACAGGTTAGCAGCTGTGCACATGACTTTAAATAGATTTTTCATAGGCACTATTCACTAGGAGTGAGAATTTTTATTTTTTAAAGCTTTGATAAATTGTGGCCTGTTATGTGCAGAGCTTAACTCATTGTCTTTATTTTGTTCCTATTACTTGTTCCTCAGGGAATAGAGTCCCTCTCAGATTATTCTAAGAAGATCTCTTCCCTCACAGTAGTCCATTACTATGTACAAACAACTACTCTCTGTAGAAAAAGAGAGAAACATTACTGTACTTCAATGACAGAGTAACAGCAATGATTAAACCGTGAGATTTTTCTAAATCATAAAAAACATGCATTAAATTGTTCAAAAGTAACATATTAAAGTAAACATACTTATGTCGCAGAAGATTTATATACAATTTTCTTTGAACTTTCTATTCAACTTGAGAAAAGTATCAAATTTTCCACAAAAATATTTTAATGCTAATAATAACAGGACATGTTTAACAGTTAATCAGCATATCAGAATGATTTCTAAAGCTCATGATCAAGACCGGAGTAAACGCTTTTACAATATGTTAAAATTAATTTTAAAATGTACAATATATTTAAAATAATACTGTCATTTTAAATTGTTTTAATAATATTTCACAATATTACTGGTTTTATGATGAAAATGTGTGTTGAAATAAGTCTAGTGCATAAGAGACATCTTTCAAATACATTAATGTTACAAACTTTTTGATAGTATTGTATCTGTACAGTATATAAAATCAGATTGACACTCTCAGGTTTGACTGTAAGTTTAAAATGGTATTAAGCAGACATCTCTACCCTCTACTGTTAATATCATCACCATTCATACACCAACCCAGTTTTATGTCATTAATAAGCCTGCCATCCGGATGTCAGAGATACTGCTGCTGCATGACTTCATGTAGAGAAACGATCATTAGCTCAACGACATCATCTCTATAATTTAATTCAAGAGCTTGGAGCTCCTCCAGATCATGCAGACTGCACAATCTATCAAAAAGACACAAGCCCTCAGAACAGAAATGCAGTGGGTCTGGTCTGTGCTGGAACTAATGCTCTCAGATTAATCAAGATCGGTCAACTAAAAACCAAAGACCATGCCTGGCGACATAATGGCAGAGCTGGGCAATGAAGCATCATATTCCAACATCACTTAATACACATTTCTGAATATGGATGTCTCAGTGTATGTGGGGCTTTACCTTCAAAGGACTCCTTATACTGGACGATGTTTGTCAACAGTTACTATTTTCAGTTGTACTTTCACCTTTATTCATTCAGTATCTGATTGCTGGCCAGCAGTGTTCATCCTGTGCTGTTGTTACTCTTTTAGGGTCGTTATGTCCAGACTGGCTGTAGTGTTCGGGGGTCCACATGGCATTGGGCGAGCAGTGTCTCTGTTAGCACAGAGGGGTCATAGGGTCGTGGTGTTGTCTATGAATAAGGACGCTGCACTGGCTGATGAAAAGTCTAACACTTCATTTTGACAATGCATACATCATACAGTTCAGGCCTCTTTTTTTTTAACCTAAATTGGAGTGTTATGTATAGTATGTATCTAGTGAACAGTACAAACAAAAACAGTTAGAAAGAGTTAATCTAAATTGTGTTAAAAAAGTTATTATAATTATGGCGTATATATTTAATTTCAGAAAAACATTTGGGTCTAAGCTGTGATGTCTCTAAAGTAGAAGACGTCCAGAAATTATTTGAGACTATCAGTAAGACCTGTGGCACTGTGGGATACCTGGTTAATGCAGATGGCATCAACAGGTCAGAAAAGCCACAAAGCTGTGTTGCAGAAAATGTGTTGTCGAATAAATATATCAGACAGATACTATGACCTAAAGAGATGACGATAATAAAAAAATAGCTTTGTAATATATATATTGCATGTGGATCTTTTTTAAAGAGATGCATTGTTATTGAGGAGTAAATCTGAAGACATGCAGTCTTTGCAGAGGAGCTATTGTCAACATAGGTGAGTCTTACTACCTTATGATCTTCTTATACATTATTTCAATTCAATATTATGAAGTTTAAGTTGAAGAAAGGGGGGAAAGTCTCCATGCATCAGCAGCTGGGCATTTTAGGTTCGTTTAATCACCACTAGATGGCGCAAAAGCTACAGATTTTTGATTGTTTCCCTCTCTGTCCGCATAATGGAAATTTCAATGGAAACAAAAACAAAAACAAAAACAAAAAACCCTAACCCTAACAAAAAAAAAATTATTATGTGTTTTTTGTTGAGTATTATATTTGATATGTCTGGCTTTTATTGCTAATATTAGATTATGAAGCTAGAGAATATGGAGGTACAAACTGAGCAAAATATGCAATTTAGTGCACTTGCTAATATTTAAATGGCAAAAAAAAAAATAACTACAAAAAACAAGATGCAATTCTGATAGCTTGGAATTATACATCATATAATGTTAAACCATATAATACAATGTAATACAAAGATGACTGAGAGATGCACAAATAAATATTTCTGTATCATAATTGGTACCCACATTTATCATGATTTTGTTCTAAAAATTAAGTATGGATAATCTAAATTGTTTCAGTACAATAGACGTTTGATATGAAATATAAAAAATATATATATATATATAGCATAACAATAATACAAATTACTTTTACATTTACTTTTACTAGATTTAAAAAAGCACAAAAGAGGGACAATTTTAGAATTATTCTAAAAGTGCTTCAACCTTCTAAAAAAGTATAAAGGGTGAGGATTGTAGTAGATTGTGCCCACATCATTAATTTAGATGTGTGTTTCAAATATGATCAAGTAGGCTTAGGTTTAATCACGTTTCCTCAGGTTCAGTGGTGGTTGTGAACATAGGGTGTGAAGGGTAACTCCGGTCAGTGTGTGTACAGCACCAGTAAAGCCGGATTCACATGCTCACTGGCGAAGGAAGTTGCTACCCGGAATATACCAGTGAACTTGGTGGCTCCAGGTCGTTTGTCCTATCTTTTTCTTCTACTGCTTCTTTTGCCTATTTATCTGCTCATTAGCAGTCATATGAGTAACACTGAAAATTTTCTTCACCTTCCCCTCTCAGGATTCATTCGGACAGAGATGACGGCAGGGCTGGAGAAGGAAGAAGCGGTGAGAAAAATTCCACTGGGCCGTTTTGGGGAACCTGCAGAGGTGGCTGTTCTTTTCCTCCTGGAGTCTCCTTCTATCACAGGACAGTCTCTGCTGGTGGATGGAGGACTACAGCTGGCATTGTGATGATTTCTGCCAGTAAAGCATGTGAGCTGACTGCATATTTGTGTTATTCTGATGCAATAACTGTATTTACAGACTGCGTCAAATCTTGTGAAATTCTCGGTGGAATTCTGAGGTCACACGTATCATTGTGTAAGAGCAGTTTTGGTCCATCTGGATTGGATTAAGGTTATTTTTAGTTCACTGGAATTTTTGGGTTATGGCTGCATGTTCCATACTTGGGATGACTGAGGTCACAGGTCAATGCGTGGAGGATATGACTCGCTTTGTGTTGTCATAGTTATTTTCAGCATCCACATAAGCTGTGCTACATTACACTTACAGATGAGTTAAAGCCCCAATTCATATAAAAATAATTTAAGTATTAATAAAAGGGGTTAAATTCTGGCCTTTTCACCATCATAATACAGATTATCAAAAAAGCTAATTCATCTTTGAGAGATGTTTTTGCCAAGAGCGACTGGACTCAAACTCAGTTATTTCAGAGATGTTTATTTATTTTACCATTCATAAACCAGAACAGAATAAGGAGAACAGTTCGTATACAGGCACAGGTTGGCTTGGAAAACAGAAAATACCGCAAAGTAAGAACCTCCTCATATCTGTCTGTTTAAAGGATAAACAGCTATGTAAGAAAAAAAAGCATATTCAAATCACAGGCTTATATTGTGTATATTGTTATGCTATATTGTTTTGTATATATGTTGCAACTGTGTACGAGATGAAGGCTAAACTATGTGAACTGAGTATTTGATACTCGACTGATCAAAGAAAATGTTTAGAGAACGCTAATATCTTAACAAATGCGTTGCAAGACGGAATATGTGTGAGTTACTTAAAAGTCAATGAAATATAAAACAGTATCACATCTTTGGATGTTTCTGTAATTCCAAACCTAAAAACTGAAGCCTACCTGTCAAAGCATTACCATCTCATCATTCCATGCACCATCATCATTAAAATCAGTAATACTCGTATAAATTTGCCTTCATCCACAATCAGCCCGTCCTCCACAAACATGCATGAGCCGATTCTGCTTCCTGTACTTCCATCATAGGCATTCCTCATCACATCCACGGAAACACAACGCACATCTGTCCAAACCTGTCAGTCAGCCAACACTTGCAAAACTCTCATCACTCATGTTAATGACACATCAGTCTCTGCTTTTTATCTCTCCTAAAAAGACGGTGGGAAAATCTCATTAAGGCCCGGCCTTGTGTGACATCTCTGCATTGGAGCTGAGATCCAGATGCAGCTTCTGTCTATGCCACTGTGCATCTGATAATTACGTTGCCTTTCAAGGACACTGAAGCTCCAGGGACGATGAGGTCCATGGAGTTTTAGGTGTGTCCATCTTTCCACAGCCCTGTTCCCTTCATCCAGAGAACCAGCCCCCCAACCAAACCACCCCAAAAGAGTCCTGTTTCCTGTGCTGGAGAGGAAGACATTTCTTCCAGCGTTTCATAAATATCTATAGGTCTAAGGCACTATAACTAAATACATAAAATGTGTAATGTGTTGGCACCATAGTAACATGCACAGCTAGATGATAGTAACTTGAATAGTTATTTAATTATTATTATTTTACATTTAATTTGAAAATTAAATATTTCTTAGGCACTTGTAAAATCTAGAGATGAAAAACAAGGTGATCATCGATATACTACCTCCTTCCTCAAAGCACGTGCTGGTGTGTGTGTGTGTGTGTGTGTAGGTTAAGTGCGTCAGCGAACCAGTAAGCAGGATATGACCTCGCTTAATCACCCACAACACTTCCCCTCAGAAAACAACTGAAATAAAAGTATAGTGAATGGTCCTCCTCAGGCAGAGATGTAATGATAATGAAATGCTTCGCAGCTTCCTCCCTCGCCATCCAAAGTCAATCGATCACTTTTCATCTGACCCCAGGTTTATGTTGAGAAATGGGTGGGGATTATGGAGTACACTGGATCAAGGGATCGGGATTCGAAGGTCAGATCCAGATCTAGTCTCTACAGGTCATCACTCTCCACTAGGGTGCCGGGAGGAAGAGGATTGGCGTCTGGGAAGAAGGCTGCCTTCACATCCAGACCCCGTTCTGTCAGAGCGGCGTAGCGGCTCGCTGATGGACGCACCTTCTTGAGCTTCGGAGTGTGAGTCTGCTGCCACTGGGCTGAGGCAAGGGAAGGAAAGGGCGAGGATGAACATGGTTTCTCACTTTCAGAGGATGTAATATTGATGTTTAGATAAGCAATGAAGTTCCTCAATTAAGAAAACATATTGAGACTTAACTGTATGGCTTGGAACGTTTCATTTAGGGTTACACAGTATACCCGAAAAAAAAGTCAAATAAATTATATATAAATAAAAGGATAAATATACAAATGCAAGTCAGAGGGGGAAATGTTATTTGAAAGGAGTTCAGACAATTTCATTATTCACATCCATGTGTGCCAACGGGAGCACAGCAACTTGGTAGCTATTTTTTTTTCTCTCAGTTACAATATATAGAATGTCTGGAATATTTGGATGTTATATTTGGAAAAATGTGCTGTACATGCACCTCTAACCCTGTCTGATTGAAAGTTGTGCCTTGGATTTCATTTATGTTTTGACTATATGCAAATACATATACAACTGTCAATATGCGTGATACAATCTTTTACCATATCGTTTACTGATATGACAATTTATTTTTATTTGTCGGCCAGTATTTTAATTTAACTCTGATCCACATTCAAACATCATAATACTGTGATGCCTAAATATACATGTAGTATTACAAATTTATAATGTTAGCTTTCAGTGTTTTATTTTTAATATATTAATGCAACAGTAAAGATCTTTAATATATATGTTTTTTATTAAATAATTAAGTTTTTAATATTGGTAAATCAATCAGGGGTGCATTTCCCAAAACCATAGTTGCTAAGTTAGCAACTTTGTTGGTTGCAATGCAATTTCCAATTGCCAAACCAACTAAGTTCCTAACAGGTTAGCAACTATGGTGTTGGGAAACTCACACCAGTATTGGGGTATCAAAGCCGATACTGTATCAAAGCCAAAAATGTTAATGTTGAGCAAACTCTAGTTCCAATTCATTCTAGACGTAGATGTGTTGAGTTTGAATCATGGTATGATGGAGATCAGAACAATCAGTGTTAAATCACATCCCTAGTGTGAATAAAACAACTTTCGTAAGACTCCAGCACACAGGCTGCCAGTCCATTGTTAGTTTAATGTTAATGTTGGTTTAATGTTAGGTAATGCATCCGTATTGTTAAAATTGTTGTTGATGGCAAACTCAGTGCTGGCTAATCGCTGTGGGAACAACACTGGGTGGAGGAAGGGAGTGTGCTTTTAATGGGCCGATTAAATACAGTTTTGTTCTTAGTATGAAGCAACTTATGAAAGTGCATTGATCAGATAAACCACTTCAGACTACTTGGTTTGTATTTAGTGTACTTTGGTCTTTTACCAATCATAACTCAGCATTGTTACATGCATTCTTCAGCTTTCCACTGTATGTTTGACTAACCGTGTACATCGAGACGTGCCGTACTGGAGATGATCCCGGCTTCGTTCTTAGCTGAAACCGTGTACCAGCCTGCATCTTCCTTCAGAGCCGGCTGGATGATCATGCAGAGGTAACCAAAGTTGTCCTGGTGAATGCTGGGAAATAGAATTGATCATCAGAATGAGTGGCAACATTGTTTGCACTGAAACAAAGGATTATATCGAGATGCAGGATTGTCTATTCAGGTTGCACGGGCATATTACTTTAATCTGAATCCTTAAGAGCAAACCACATTCACAAACAGTGACTGGAGACTTTACAGCTTGTTACTAACTGCTCTCGTCTCTCTGAGCTGGCTTAGACGGTAGCGCCTGTGGTGAGGTTACTTTGTGTACAAAAGGAGCAACTTTAAAAACCAGGCTTCCAACAGCTGCCATATACAGGCTCATGGTGCACAAACATTTTTTAACTGTATCTATGAGGTAAATCGTGTTTAACATGATATACCATAATATAATAATTTAGCTAAACTGTAGTTTGGAATGGCTGTAGGAGGGCTTCGATTGGCCCAAGGTCTTCTCTTACCTTATCCTGTCGGTGTTGTGAGTGAAGGACTCGTTCTCTTTCTTCCAGAAGATCTGTGGGAATGGGACTCCAGACACACGGCACTCGAGACGCACTGGGTGACCCTCACCAACACTTGTGTTCTGGAGTTTCTCAATGAAGCATGGAGCTTTATGCATCTCTTTGGCTAAACACACACACACACACACACAGACACACACATTGCATATATAAATATATATGAAATTAATACAAATATGGGGGGGGACTTACAGTTTCCAGAAAAATAAGCAGCATAATTGTTTTCAAACATTGATGAAGAAATAAATGTTTCTGCATAGTAGAATGATTTCTGAAGGATCATGTGACACTGAAGACTAGAGTAATGTTGCTGAAAATTCAGCTTTGCATCACACAAATTATAAATAGATTATTAGTTTATAGTTTATTAAAATAGTTTATTTTAAATTGCCATAATATTTCAAAATATTACTATTTTACTGTATTTTTTATCAAATAAATGCAGCCTAGGTGAACATGAGACTTTTTCAAAAATCTTACCAATCTTGTTCGCTAGTGTAAAAAAAAATTATTTCACCAGAATGACATGTATCTTATTCTTTATGGTATCTTATTATTTTTATTTATATTTTATTATACAGGTAATGGTCATATAATTAGAATATCATCAAAAAGTTTATTTCACTAATTCATTAAAAAAGTGAAACTTGTATACTATATTCATTCATTACACACAGACTCATATATTTCAAATGTTTATTTCTTTTAATTTTGATGTTTATAACTGACAATAAGGAAAATCCCAAATTCAGTATCTCAGAAAATTTTAATATTGTGGAAAGGTTCAATATTGAAGACACCTGGTGCCACACTATAATCAGCTAATTAACTAAAACACTTGCAAAGGCCTTTAAATGGTCTCTCAGTGTAGTTCTGTAGGCTACACAATCATGGGGAAGACTGCTGACTTGACAGTAGTCCAAAATACGACCATTGACACCTTGCACAAGGAGGCAAGACACAAAAAGGTCATTGCGAAAGAGGCTGGCTGTTCACAAAGCTCTGTGTCCAAGCACATTAATAGAGAGGTGAAGGGAAGGAAAAGATGTGGTAGAAAAAAAGTGTACAAGCAATAGGGATAACCACACCCTGGAGAGGATTGTGAGACAAAACCCATTTAAAAATGTGGGGGAGATTCACAAAGAGTGGACTGCAGCTGGAGTCAATGCTTCAAGAACCACTACGCACAGACGTATGCAAGACATGGGTTTCAGCTGTCGCATTCCTTGTGTCAAGCCACTCTTGAACAACAGTGTCAGAAGTGTCTCGCTTCAAAAAGGACCGGACTGCTGCTGAGTGGTCCAAAGTTATGTGCTCTGATGAAAGTAAATTTTGCATTTCCTTTGGATATCAGGGTCCCAGAGTCTGGAGGAAGAGAGGAGAGGCACACAATCCACTTTGCTTGAGGTCCAGTGTTTCCACAGTCAGTGATGGTTTGGGGTGCCATGTCATCTGCTGCTGTTTGTCCACTGTGTTTTCTGAGATCCAAGGTCAACGCAGCCATATACCAGGAAGTTTTAGAGCACTTCATGCTTCCTGCTCCTGAGCAACTTTATGGAGATGCAGATTTCATTTTCCAACAGGACTTGGCACCTGCACACAGTGCCAAAGCTTCCAGTACCTGGTTTAAGGACCATGGTGTCCCTGTTCTTAATTGGCCAGCAAACTCGCCTGACCTTAACCCCATAGAAAATCTATGGGGGGTAGAAAATCTATGGGGTATTGTGAAGAGGAAGATACAATATGTCAGACCTAATAATGCAGAAGAGCTGAAGGCCACTATCAGAGCAATCTGGGCTCTCATAACACCTGAGCAGTGCCACAGACTGATCGACTCCATGCCACACCGCACTGCTGGAGTAATTCAGACAAAAGGAGCCCCAACTAAGTATTGAATGCTGTACATGCTCATACTTTTCATGTTCATACTTTTCAGTTGGCCAATATTTCTAAAAATCCTCTCTTTGTATTGGTCTTAAGTTATATTCAAATTTTCTGAGATACTGAATTTGGGATTTTCCTTAGTTGTCAGTTATAATCATCAAAATTAAAAGAAATAAACATTTGAAAATCAGTCTGTGTGTAATGAATGAATATAATATACAAGTTTCACTTTTTGAATGGAATTAGTGAAATAAATCAACTTTTTGATGATATTCTAATTATATGACCAGCACCTGTAAATCACAAATTTTATTATTACAAACTAAACGAAACTATGGTTGTGTACAAGATGATAGTGGTGTACCTGCAACAATGAGCTCTAGGTTGAATGAGTTCTGTCCAGCCCTGTTGCTGGCGATGCACGTGTAAACTCCTGCATCTCTGCTTGTGACAGGTTCGATGACCAATGAATGAACCCCGTTCTCCCTCACCAGCATCTTGTGGGAGGAGTCTGGACGGATGGTCTGGCCATTCAGCTGCCAGATGAGGTCAGGAGTTGGCAGGCCACTAACCTATGTTTGAAAGACAAGTCGATCAGTTGTTTTCAGCATGATATATTTTTTCCCACTCTGCTATAAAATGTAAACCATAGTGCATTTGGCCCTTTTAAAATATTTTCTACCCTAATGCTAGTGTTTATGTCTGGTGTAGGGTATCTGGTGGCTGTATGTGTGTGGTTCTCCTGGGAAATCAGTCTGTGCACAATGCCTCTGTGCACTGGGCTCTATTTTCAACAACTCTCACATTCCTGAGAAACACAACACCGTCTCCACCCGAAGGTGTGCCAGCAACAGACCACCAACTGACGTGTCGTTTAGGTTGGTCTATGAGTGTGTGCATGTGTTTGTGTTGTGTTTACACATGGGGCTGAGATGCTCATTTATCCATCTGCCGTGTTTGTGATGTTCCTCAGAATATTCATGACGTTTGTGAACACACTGCTCAAGTACAGTTCCCCTGGGTGTGCATATTCCCTGTGTGATATTTACAACGTCCATCAAGCATCTCACTACAGCTAACTTGAGTGCACTCATGACTTGAATTGAAACAACAGGCTGTCTAAATAAAAAAAAGCAGAGAACTCTAACTGAAAAAAGGCACTTTGATTGCATCTAGGGACATCTATGGCCTGGAAAGTTTAGAAAGCCTCAAAGCCAGAGGAAATAAATCGGTTCTATAAATATCATTGACATTAAGGGCTCTGTGCATGATTGCATTACTGATCAGGGTCTTTTTATATCGTGTGAAACCCTCTATGGCACAGTAAGCCTTTATTCTGACATACACAGTTCACAGCCAGACATGGGCAGCAGTACAGATCCAGAATAAAATACTACAGTTAGACAACAAACTGAGAGAGAGAAATAAACCAGATTTTAAACTGGGGGAGGTTTGGGTGAGCTATGCCTTTAAGTAAGCATGTAATATGCTTTATGTACAGGGAGATGGTCAACGTGCTAAAGTGAGTGTGGCAGTGCTTGTGCAGTCACCTTGCAGTCCATGCGGCAGAGTTTACCCTCTTGCACGATAAGGTCGCCGGGGGCCTGCAAAAAATGAGGGCGGAAGTGACGTTCCTGAATGTTCTCATTCTCATCACCGCTGTCTCTGGACCTTGAGCGTGGTCTTGGAAAAAGACAAAAAAATTAAGTCAATTCTATTCATGTTATCAGTGTGAATAATCAAATATAAATAGCAAAAATGTACTTAAAGAAAACAATAACTATATTAGATTGGGTAACAGGGTGGCATATTAATGTTTTTGTTAATTAAAGGATTTTACTTCAACAAATGTAATATTAATTATTTAGATTGTCAATATAATTACATTTTGTATAATTTTTATATAGTCAAGAAAGGTAAGATAGGATAGGCTAATACAGTAAGTGACATAATATATATTTGTTTTATGAGGAGCTTACTTTGCGTAGGGAATAATATCCAAGTTTGAGCATTAAATGATAGGTTAGCACACAGCAGTGCCTTAAGAGAATATTGACTCTGTCAATCAAACATATAAATACCTCAAAGACCTGAATGGTCAGATATATTTTAATGAATTCAGAGGAAACCCCTTTAAAAAAAGATTAACATATTCTATTCTGCACAAAAGACATTTTAACTGGTCCTTGCATCATTGTCCAAAATATACAGGTGTGCGTTACATGGGACACGCCCCTTTATTAGTGCTAGTCCCATAGAGCAAACCTGACACTGGACCTGCTGTAATCCCCACGCTGTGTATGTTAAAAAGACCAGTGTTTATATACCTGCGGATGTGTCCAGGTGTGGAGCGCTGACTTCTCCCCCTTTGGTTCACGGCCTGGACCATCATCCTTCCAGTACAGCTCACTCTCCCCTAAGACAGAAGATATAGAGAGAAACATTTGAATAAAGAAGCTGATGCTATCTGCCTTTCTTAGGGAGAAGACAACAAAAGAAAAGTGACATGCATGACACACAACTATTTTGTGGTCGATTTAAGCTGGAATGTGTCTAATGTGTTTGAACTTCTGACCCTTCCAAAGGCTTTAGTAATTTTGCTGCTTCTGCTCAGTCACTCCCTCCTGACTACCGATGTTTATCCATCTCCACCACAACACTGGTCATGCTGACTAGCCACTTGAGAAAGTGTGTATATGTGAATGTGTTCATGAATGTGAAATAAAAATAACAATCAAATGAGACTGATTGTCAAACACATCCAGTGTTTCTGTATTCAGTGTATTCAATTTTCTGAGAAATGCATGTTTTCTTTTAGGGAATTTTGTGTCTCATGTGTAAGACTACGGAGAATCGATTCATTTGAATCCACTGTTCCCATCTGTATTCCAAAAATAAAATTTCCAAACAAAACTAAAATAAAACAAAACCAACCCAAACAAACCAAAACGGTGTATAATAATAATAATTAACTTTAGGTTGCACAACTTATCTTTGCATTCTTCTAAAATTAAACAAGACCAAACTGATTTATACCTTTCAACATAAAAATGTTTAACTATGACAATATAATCATGCCGTGTTTATTATATTGTTACATTATATCTCACCGCTGGGTTGCCTGCCATAACGGTGTAGTTCCCATCATCATCTAGCGAGGCAGCCGCTGTGTGCAGGGAGCATGTGCCATCCGGATCACGACTGATACGGTAGTGTTCACTGCGCTTTGAGATCTGCTTTCCATCCTTAAACCAGTACACCTTCAAACACACAGATATATACATGGTTATACAACACCCCAAAGCTTGTACAGTTGTTTCTTTTTAAGTCCGCTGTCATCACACAGTCATTACTGTGGTCTCATGGTAGTCCGAGAGAGTCACACAATGAAAGCGAGACAGCCATATATGGCAGAGATCTCAGAAGTGAAGCAGAGCAGAGCTTCTGATGAAACCAGCCTAGTCACAGATGATAAACCAGCAATCATTCCAGTCACCTCGCCTACAATTCCTTAGAACAACAAAATGTCCTCTATACTGTGAACTGTATCTCCACAATAATATGCAGTATAAAACCACAAACTGTAATAAAAACTACATTATAAAAATAAAAAATAAACTAAGTAACTTATGTTTAACAGCTGATAAGAGCATCACAATAATTCACAAGTTGTCCACACAACTCCACTCCATTAATTAATGTCTTGTGAAGCGTACTTTCATGGAAGTCTCTGACAAGAATCTGCTTACAAGCAACATGAACGTAAATATGCTAAACTGCATAGGTGATGACCTCTCACCTTTGGCTTTGGGTCTCCGATGACCTTGCAGCTGAAGGTCACAGGCATTCCCTCGAAGACTTTGTAATGCCTGAGCTTCTGGTCGAAGAATGGTGCAACCTCCGCGAGTGTGTCTTCATCATGCTGAACATCATCGTCAGATTCCTCCACAGGTGAGCGCTCCAGACGGAACTCAATCTCGCTGATCAACCGCTGCTCGAAGCTGGACACTTTATACTCCTGTCACACGAACAAACACAAAGGTTTTGACTTATGACCTTCTCCTCATTCTCATGCTCTTTCATCATGCCCGTTTCTAGTCTTCCGTTTCCTTTTATTTCACTCTGCAGGCAGAGGGAACATCTGGAGAAAAGTGTGTGCTGATGACACATCACTACAATAATTGCAGGTTTAAGACACAGCTGCAGCAAGAAAAACACACACCATCACAACTATATCTGTAGACAACGAACGCACCCTTTCCATCTTGTTCTCCTGCACATCCAGCCACATCCTCCCAAAAGCACGCACGCATGCACATTTTCTATGAAAACACACAGACAACCGCTATTTGCCCAAGGACGTGTGTTCAACGCCAAGCATACTTTAAATTTATGGCACAACATTAACAGCATCTCCACTTCCCACGGTTCAGTGGAAGAGAAGCATGTGCATTTTAATGTCTCTACTCGAGGGTAGGAAATGTGCGAAGCAGACGCATGCGGTCTCTGATCAGTTAGCAATAACAAGACACATGATGATGTTGGGCACCCAGCACAGTTTTTTTCCCCACATTTTTTCATATGATGTTGATTTCGGTGGCCAAATCTATTTGTATAATGATTGCTAAACTGGATGATTGACTGCGGGCCAAGGAAATTACTGTATTATTTTCATGAAATCTAGATTTAAGTTTCTTTTTACATAAAATAATTTCAACTCCTGTTCTATTTCATGTCCATTTAAGATTTTGGCAAGTATCTGTGTCATTATCACAAAATAAACCCCAGCACTAGAAATTTGTTACAACAGCTACAGTATGCTGAAATATGTGGATGACATTTTATTTATAAAAATTTTAGTTGAGATAAACATATCTGGGGTAGGCAATTTTTTGTTTTGTTTTTGAAAAAGCATTTATCTGTACCTGTATTTACAGGCTGGATTTATTTAAATCCAAAATACAGTAAAACAGCAATATTATGAATTTAAAATAAATAAGTATATTTTAAAATGTAATTAGCAAAGCTGAATTTTGAACAGCCATTAGTCTTCAGTGTCACATGATCCTTCAGAATTTGGTGTAAAAGAAACATATATTATGATTATTAATGTTAAAAACAGTTCAATTTTGCTTAATGTTTTTTGTGGAAACTAATAACTGACAAATAATCAAGATTCTGATGAAAGTTTAAAAGATAAGCATATATTTATAAAAAAAAAAAAACGTTTGAATCAATGCAAAAGTGTCTACCGTCCCTTATTTAATGTATCCATGATGAAATAAAGTATTTATTTATTTCAAAAACTGTGCTTTCTTCCAAATGAAGTTTTGGTTCAGTACAAACACTGAATACATTGCTAAGTTGTTTAGTAAGACTGCAGTCTATATCTCTGTATTTGATGATTTTTCAAGAGCGTACAGTAGTCACCACACATATCGCCGCCAAGGACTTTACCGCGGTGCATTATCAGGACGCAAATATTCCATAAATGGAGACACAGAAGAAAACACAGGGGATAGAGATAACACACAATCGCAAACAGTAGTGACTGGCCAAAACATGGGGGTGACCACACACAAAGGGGTGAAAGAATTAAACAAGTGGGGGTGATCTCATGAGCTGAAGCAAAGGGAAATACAGCAGTGAGACAGACTGATAGAAGAGCGAAATATATGGAGAACAGACAGGCTGCTGCTTGATGTTTGTAATAGACAGACGAGTATGAAAACCTTTTGAGGGACAGACTCTGAGTCAGCTGAGCTGCATTCCTGTAAAGAGATCAGAAAACAGGCAAGGGGATTGAGGATGAGGTCACATCCTGCGCAGATTACACACCTACTGCACGAAAGTTTACAAATCACACACATTATTGGCAATGTGTGTTTGTGTTGGGCTGCTGATCCTTCTTTTATGATCTTACCTGCTCACACACCTCCAAAACACCTCACCGACACGTTCTCCTCGCCAAAATGACATCACTTTACAATGAACCCAATGCATATGGGCAAGCGCATGCGGGAGCTCGTAGCTATTAGCCGAATTATGAAGCATTTACAAGCACGCAGGCAAACCACAATGCTCTAAACTACATCCAACAGCCTAGCCGTACACTGGTAGTCATCGGAAAAAGTGTGTGGACGGTTTCATAACGGATGCTTTTCATTTATAACGCATGTTTAAAAACCAGCCAATTACAAACAATAGCTTTGTTTACTGTGACACAATGGAGAAGTTGTGTAGGTGTGAATCTTTGTCTGTGTGTGTGTTTATACCTGTGTAACTGGCTCCTCCTCCACCTGTTGTGTGTTAAACACTGTGGCAGCATTGTCAGCCCCCAGCAGTCTACGAGCCATCTTCTCCTCATAGGTTAACCTCTGAAAGCAAGCAGGATTAATCTGTCAGAGCCTGGGTTAGTATGTGAGAAAACACACACTCACACACGCAAAAGCATGAGAATTATTTGGTGGCCTGTACTAGTAAATTCAAGGTTAATGCTGAACATGTGGTGGGTTTTAGCTATGCATTGTGGGTTTATTTAAGAGCTCCTATAGCGATTGGTCATTTTAGTTGGAGTTGTTGATGGTGGAAGGTAATTTTCTCAGTTTATCAGCTGTATTTCATTAGGGATGCATGATAATCGGTATTGGCCGATAAAAGCTTAAAATGACCATCATCGGTATCGGCCGATATGAATATTTCTGCCGATGAGCCAAACCGATATTCTCCAAGTGAAATAATTGACCTGTTTTTCAGATGTGTATGTCTGTCTACATTTGTAAAATAATACATTTATGGTAGAATCAGTACAGAAGAGATACATGGATTTCTCTTCAGTAAAATTAAAGTTTAAATATATCAGGCGAAAAATTTCTATATATATCGATATCGGCATCGGCCAAAATCCAATATCGTGCATACCAATATTTCATGAAAAGTTACACTAAACACACACACACATATATATACTTCCCACCTTGGGGGGTAACAATGCCTTTAAAAGAAAAATATTTACCGAATATACCCAAACATGAGTGCATGTGTTATTGATTAGACTACATTAAATTCAAGATGGCAATGCTAGTAAAGCTAGTGTAGTAGTACTATTAATGATGTTACTGTAATTTTTTAGTAATACAAACATAAACCTCTCACACACACACCTGCTGTCCATTGCTAAGTCTTTCCTCTTTGAAGCGTAGTTTTCTCTCCAGGTCTTGTATGACGGCGTCTTTGGAGCCCTGGATCTCTGAATCAGAGAAGATACGTGGTGTGCGGGGTGTAGTCTTACGTGGCAAAGATCTGTTAAAACACAATCAGAAAATAATGAAAAAAGACTTCAAAAGCAACACAAAGCACACTAAGAATTTCTCTAAGTACAGAATCTGTAGCGGTTCATTTCTTAAACACAGATACAAGTGGGAAACTGTTACACCAGAATTATTTTTCCCTGTCCATAAAACCTTTCTAGGTAGAGGCTAGGTTTAAAGCACATACACAAAACAAATGAACAGACCCGCAGCTTTTATAATACAGTGCAATATGAAAGTTGGCATTGACAAGAATAATGTGGGACATATTCTTTTGCATACGCACTGGGAAGCAAGAATAATTTTTGTTATCTGTTTGTGTATTTTACAGGGAGGAATTAACTCGTGGAAGATAATGGAGAAAACAGAGAGGAAGAGGTGGACAATAGGAGCAGTAGCTTTGAAAAAAAAAAAAACTCTGGATGAGTGTTTTAAACTCAGGTTTTAGACCATATTTACTGAAGATCCTAATCATAAATCATGAGCAACATCAAATCAATCTCTGGAAAAACTCTTGTTCAGCTTGCATGCGCATCATTTGCAGTTTTGGGATATGGTTGAGTATGTTTGTTTGAAGCATTACCAGGGCCATTATTGTCAGATGTAACAGATTAAATACCTTTCAAATAAAGCTTAAATAAAAAATGGTCATGGTTTACCACTTCTTGAATAACAAACGCATGTTGAACACCATTCATATAATGAAAGTGGACAGTGAGCAGAGGTTGTCTGTGCCAGTGTTATTTTAATATTACTTATAAACTACTATAGTGTTTATTAATATTTTGGATTTGTCTTTGTTATTTTTACTGTTTTATTTTTAGTAATTTGGCTACGTCACGTGGTTTTGATTTTATTTAAGTTTTAGTAATTTTAGTACTTCACTTTTTGCAAGTCAAAAATGTTGTTTCTAATATAGAAGTCATTAAAATCTCAAAATCTTATCCACCACATAGCTCTTAAATCTCATTCATCTGGTGCATTGCGATGCATTACAAGACACAAGAATCAATGTTTTGTTTTGTTTTTAATCTTCTTGGAACTTGACCGTCACTGGTCATATCCTAGCATCTTAGATATTCTGTAAAAAAATTCTCTTTTGATGTTCAATAGAGTAAAGAAGGTCATACAGGTTTCAAACTACATGAGAGTGAGCAGATTTTTTTTTATCCCTATAAAAACACTCATTCTCAACTAAACCGACGTGCTTTACATTATTGTATAGGCTTGAGAATGAGAGAGGAAATCTCTATAATACAGTCCTTACCCTCAAGGTTCAACAGCTCTCATTGATCTCAGTGTCTACCTAAACATGCCATGTAAGAATGCATACAGTACATGTTTTCCATGCAGCTGGAAAGCAAGAGCCGCACTCCAAATTACTTATTAGTCCATGGGTTCACTCTATATGCCCTTGATAGTGCTTTATTGGAGCTCAAGATTAAGTGCTTTGTCTTTAGTATAGAGAATCAGCTTGTTAAGTTGTGACACAAGGAACCTGAATTTTTATTATGGAGATAAAGGTTAGGATCATAATTTTTTAGTGGTGAGTTTGTTTCCATTTGTTGTTTGCTTTGGACACCTGATATAGCGATTGGACCTAAAAACGGTAATGTGTGACATCAGACTTAAAAACCAGGAGACTGCACACCTTCGAAAAGCATTTGGGATGTGTTTTAAACAGATGATTGTGAATACTCACACTGTGCCATTACCCTTGGGCAGACCCAACACATTCACTGGTGGTGGAGGTGGTGTGCCTGGGAGCAAAGACACCAGAAACCCAGCTGGTGATTGGGGAGTGGACGTGAATGGCGAGGAGGTGTCTGAGCGAGTGGGGCTCAGCGTGACAGGTGGTGGGGGCGGTGGAGGTGGAGGAGGGAAGTCTTGTGGCAAGCCAGCAGGAGAGGATAAAGTGCTGGAGCTGAGAAAGGGCGGAGGGGGTGGCGGGAAAGAAGGCGAGCTGGGAGACTCCACGCTGCTTCCTTTAGACAGTGGAGGCTGCTGCTGGAAGGGTGGAAGTGTGACGCGGCTGAAGGGTTTGTGGGATGTTGTGGGGGACATCGGACTGGAGCTTGAGGAGGTCGAGGACTGCGTGCTGTATCCAATCGTTCCCCCTCTTGTTGTTGGACTCTGCGCAGCAATGAACTGCTTGGGCCGGGCGTAGTTGAAGGTGCTTGTCTGCATGGTGCTACTCTCCAGCTCCTGGAAGGATGGAGGAGGTGGGAGAGGTGGAGATGGAGACGGGACTTCCTGAGGAGGGGGAAGCTGCTGTTGCTGCTCGAGAAGGATCTGATCCTGAAGTTGCTTCAGTTGTGCTGCGTTTCTGCAAGGAAAATTTAAACAAATGGACTGTTTAACATCACAAAATACATATTTTACTTCAAAAGTCAGATAATGCATCCATCTGACTATAATTGGACAACCTGACAAACATTAACTGAACTAATGTCAACATCTTAAGATAATGTTTGTACAGCATGCTTGCTGGGTCTAAACTTGGCAAAATATAAGTGTGTACACAATTATTAAACTGATAGCTCCGATCCGGATTACTCAATACAGCATTCCTGCCAAGACCCCTGACAGAAAAAAGATGTTCACCATGTGATTAATCTGAATCTGTTTAATAAAATTTGTGTTTGATGGAAATTTGTGTCCTCTATGTTTTTTGCAAGAGCAACAACATAGCTTATTAGCCGCAGTAGCTGGTTTCTAGTTGGGTGGCTGACCCATAATGAACATGTTCCAAAAACCAGCTTCACCATCTTTAGATGGTTTGATAGCACATATATATATTTCCATCTTTATGATTTATTAGAGATGGAAAGCCACACACAGTTCAGCAAGTGATGTCATAAGGCCCTCTCAGTGTCAGTGTATCATCCTCACATCATGGACGGCCCATCACACAGGAGGAAATGAACTCCAGAGCCTACAGTGGTGTAGTGTGTGTTATCATAAAGGACATCTAAGAAAGCATATACAAGTGTGTCTGGACAGCTTCTTGTGGGCAGATGATTTCATGCCTTGTTGTTTGTGTGGTTATGCATGTCTATGTGTATCTGTGCTGAGTTTCTGGGAAGGAAACTAAAGCCCACTGAAAAGCGACTGATATGCTGTCTTGGGCAAATTTTAAGCTGTCTTACTGTCAACAACACCATGTAAACATGAAGATGGAGATCTCAGTGATGTGTTGTGTGAAGATGGGTGTGGACTGATGACTGAGCATTGTTATCGGTCAAATGTTTGGCCTCATGGTTCACCCACACACAACAACAGCAACACATGCAAGGGACATACAAATTGTCCTTTTTTCTGCTAAACAGGAGAAATTGGCTGCCTACAGTCATAGTTGTCAATCATCTAAATACTTGTGTCCCTGGAAGACAAGTTTTGTTCGAAATGGAATTTGTCGCTCTTCTTCTGCAGACTCAGCCCCACTCTCCCGCTGCCTTTTTTTTTTTTTTTTGCCAACATCTAGACACTTTTTGTGAGCCTTAACAAATGGATAACCTTAAACGAACCGATAACCAAGTCCAGATGCTTCTCCTATAGGCCCAGTCAGAGCAGCATTCAACATTTTTCTGTTGGTCGCTCTTTAAAGAAACCCAAAACTTGAATCAAATGCGTAATTTCGATGTGTGTGTTTCACAAGGGGATTGGAGTGGTAGGCCAGCCACACTCCAAACCCCATTTAATCTAATTATTTCCAGATGTTGACTAATGAGTCGCTGTGTTTTCCCGCCTTCTTTCCATTTTTTTTGTAATGGAGGTGGAAGCCCAACCTCCAGCCAACTGATAAATCCTCAGAGTTTGGGTCATGAAAAAGAGTAAGGGAGTATTCAGTTTGTGTTGGTAATACTTCCCCAAGCCTTAACCTAAAACCTAAAGTTCAAGTTTATTAAATAAATGGATTCATAGAAGAAAAGAATAGATTAAATGATGTAATCATTTTGGCATCACAAATGGTGATGTGGACCACATTAAAGGCATACATGTCCACCTAAAACTTGCCTTTTCCCTTTTTCCCTGTCTGTATTTTCAAGTATTCATCAAAAGAGCACTTTTACAGGAATACTTTGGCAGCTGGTGAAAGGCTCTTTTCCTTTTTTGGCTCTGTTATGAGTTCTGAAGCACCAGCAGCTAGACTCTCACTTCTCTACCTTCTGTCTTTGGATCTTGATTTCTCTTCTTCGCTTTCTTTCAATTGCTTCACACTTCAATTTCAAATTAGTTCTTTTTAACATCAGAAAGAACAAGAATTGCAAATCTAATCCGTCTTTTCCCCATCCTTTTTTTACTGCTCTCTTTCTCCCCTGAGTGAAAGTGGCTGGTGGAGATCTGGCATTACAAGTCCCTTTAGAAATACCACTTTGAATCTTAATATCCTAATTAATAGTTTCCAGCATTCAAGGTCTACCTTCATGTTCAGCCAAGACATTTTCTAAAAATAGTTCTTGCAGGTGTCTCCACTTATTTTTTCCTTTTGCATTTCTGGAATTCCTGACCAATAAACCTGGGTTGATGGAGGAAGGTCAGCGAGTGCCGACATAATCAGATTGCCTTAAAAGGCACAGAGTCTGCAAACAGAAAATACTATACCTTCCTGCTTAAAATTTATGTTCATTCATTTGCGAAATCTCAGACCCCAATATACGGATACAGAGTGAACAGATTCAGTGTGCAGTGCATTTCTTAAATATTTACTGAAGGGATGAGAATGAGCAGCAAACAAGGGGTTCAGCTTTTGCCCAGTAGCATCTAGATTGGCACTTGAACAAGTAATGCTGAAAAACAACAGTGCATTCTTAATTTCCGACAATCAATCAGCAAGCCATGTTCTCCTAAACTCTAGAGTTGTAATGTCCAAAGAATTCTTCAAAATTTAGTTTCACGTTAATGAACGGATCCAAAAACTATTTGGTGATTTTGTGGCATTTAAAGTCTTTTTATAATAAATTATTTAGCTGTTGTTATCAACAGAGCTATAAAGGTTTTTTGTAGTAATAGAATGGAGTTATAAAGTATAATGGTAACTATTAGTAATTAATGATAATTATTCACTCAATTAAAAACCATCAATGCATAAGTGCAAGATCTGATTAAATTATATCATCTGATAATTGTGTATTTAAAATAAACACATTGCTCCCCTCAGGAGGCTCCAAAGTAGTTTTAGGATATTTTTTAGTATCTTATAGTGTAGTTGACTACAGTACTTTTACAAAAGGTTAGTTTGACTTGGAAAGCTACTGTACAGTTTCAAAGTAGGTTCTCCAACAATATAAAAAATTATGGCAGGTCTACACAAGAAGGGAAGGAATGGGATCAATTGTGACTCAAACTCACATCGCCCACACGATCACGGTTCCAACCACATTCCCAGTTGTGTTTTTCGAGTCTACAGCTCTACTTCAGCCGAGTCTGCTGTATTCAGGGTCAGTTCGGTCATAGTGAGTGATTTAGAGATTTAGAATATGGTTCTGCATCCATATGCTAATAGCAAGCAGCACAGCTTAAATAATCACAGCCTTCTGTCAAAGGTTACATGAAGTAACCCATTCAATCTTCTGCCAAATTACAAGGTTTGTTACTAGTGGAGATTGAGCAGACCCCTCAGCAGACACAAAAATCACTCTCATATTCCTGCACTTCCACACATTCCTGTCTAATTTAGCTACATGTCTATAAAATGCACTTGCACAGATCCAGCTCCTACTGTTTTATAGAAACTCCAGAGATGTGCCTGACCTTTCATACGACACATAGACACTACCATCAAAGTCATCCGCTTTGAATCAGAGCAAATTGCTCAGCTGATTACAGATATTATCTAAAAATTAATTTAAAAAAATTAATTAAATTAAAACAAATAACCATAAAAAAAGTAATTAAAGCAGCATACATACCTTTCTAAAATAACAGATAATAACAGCCATTTAATCATTACTATTAGCTGTTTGTAGTAGAGTGATGTTACAAGCTCATCTTTTCCTAAAGGATATGTTTATTATTAAAGTCTATATTGCCTTTTCTAATATAATCCCTTTGTTCTTTTTGTCAGAATCCAACACAAACAAACATACCAAAACAGTGCACAAACTTTTCCGTTCTTATCTTCCTCTGAAGCCTTTTGCATCGTATCTGAATCATATGCAGACATGTGAGGAAGCTGTTGAGTTAGTCTTTCTTTCTGTCCTCCACACCATGATGTAAAACCCAGAGCTGAGGATGTTCACACTGCATTAAACGCTACAATTTGTTGTACCATTAAAACATGATAATGACTCGAGGTCAGACATGTGCCCATTAGCTTTGAAGTGGTGACATTTGTCAGTGGCATTTGTGCCCCAATAAAACAGTGAAAACTTCCTCAAAGTGGTTTACAAATGTGCCCTTTACAAAATAACTGTAAGATGCGTGTGCAGACTATGGTTTAATTAGACCACCAATCAACTTCTATCCAGACATTTAATGATTACCTTTTCATCCCCTTTTTCTCCTTGCACTGTCATACTGCAGTATCTTCTAAATATTTCACATCTACTCCTCGGATCTTTTATTCTCAAGTGATTATATTGTAGACTAACATAAGACTGATTTTATTGTAATAATCTGCAAGTCTTGCAGTCAGTTTAATCATCAATGTTTTGGCTGTGTGCATGAGTGGAATTGTAATGAGCAAAACAAGTTTATGAACTACATTCTGTATTATTATTGCATGATAATTGAATTAGACTATAAAAGTGGACGGTCCTGTCAAATAAAAGATTTATCCCAAAACAGCTGACTACAACACGAGGTCAGACCAAGCACAAATGTTTTCTGCTCTGTGGTAACCAAACCTTTACTGAAGAAGTGACAATGCGCTAGAGCTGAAATGTGTTTATCCAATAGAGTATACAAACTGAGATCGGGAAACACGTGGGAAGAGACTGAGACATTCCAGAAAAACATGCAGACAAACACACACAATGCAGAGCAGCACACCTGGATCCGACTGTAACCACACCTGTCATGTCATCATCGCTACATCATCACGCCCCTGGATGATTGGTTCTGGTTAACCAACTGATTCAATGATGAGAAATATGATTGATTCAGGTGACTGCTTCCATGTCAGTATCCGGAGAAATAAATGATTCATAGACTGTCTGACTACATGGTAATTTAGCAAAATGGCAATCAATGAGACAGCTGCAGGACGGATAGATGAACGGCTGAGACTTTCAAAAACATACAAAATAAATCATCTTACCTAAACCTTTTAAACAATAGTTTAACTCAATAACATGATTCCTTCATCAGTACTATTTTCCTGGGGTTTGTAAACGCATTTTATGTGTGTTTTTCAAGACCCAAACAATGCCTTAGCCAAAGAATTTGGGCCTGTGTTTGCATGGTATGTTCCTGACTCAAAAGTTAAACCTCTCCAAAAAGTTGCATGTCTTAGTTGATCCCCTTAAAGCCCTTGCTGCTACAGCCCCCAAAACAGCACTTCTGAAACAAATTCATAACTTTTAAAATTACATTGAGACAATTACTGTCAGAGTTTAATATGTTGCCTATTTATTTGTCAGTCTATAATATCCAAATGAGACTCACCATTTCAAACTTTCCCTCTTTAGATGCACTTTAATGCACATTAACATCTGAATTACAACCCCACCCAAACCCTGTTGACTCAGTGACTTCAGCTTTCTTTTATGGTTCCACTTAACCATGATCCAAATACACCCTTCTATGCAGTCATGCCAGCCATTCAAACAGCAACAGATCTTGTCCTTTTTAACTGGAATTTTACAGTCCAGCCCTACAATACTCCAGAGTTTTGAGTTATTAGATTGCAACAAGACTCATGTGTCAGCAAGAAAAAGTATCCCAGCCAGTTGTGGTATTGGTCTAGTATCTATTTCCCTGCAGATGCTCATACACACAGTCTATTCATCAAACAGCATACAGACTGAGAGGAGAAGACTACATCTGATCCTTCCATTATATCTGAACGTAATAGCAGTGCTGTCACTCACACAACTGAACCGGACACACATTCTCTCGCCACTAATCAGCAGAAAATCATCTTAACTCTTGCCATGTTACGGTGAACAAAACTTCAGGAAATCTCCAGCAGTAATTTGACCCTTAGCTTTTCTAGAGGTCAACAGAGTACATACAGTGGACCGCAATTGCGCACACACGCGCACACAAAATGTCTGAAAATGCAAGTTTGAGCCCTTTCTCAGATTACATTGGTACTGGTTGAGCGTGTTTTTGACCCAGATCTGATCTCACAACGAGGCTCCCACCCAAGACAAGCGGCTCAACATGCTCTACGCTATTACCAGACTCCAAGAGGAAATGTCCAACTTTCCATACAGACGTCAGACCAAAATAAAAAAAGGCTCTTTTTCTTCTCCAGCTCCCACACTCTCACTTTCATGCTTTCTCTTTCCTTCTCTCTTTTTCTGTACTCTAATTTCATCTTTTTGCATTCTCCAAGTCTCAGACTCCGTCTCTCTCCTTTGGTCTGTCAGCTCTCTATCCTTTCTATCTCCATCCCTCCTATCCACCCACAGTCTGTTCTATGACCTGAAAAGTACAAAACTGGAAAGCGCTTACTCAAATTGGAAAGGTCTAATCTGATTGGCTGAAATTATGCACAGGGTCTTTTGTCAGTGCATCTGCATACAAAGTCCTGTTTACAAGATATTGATACAATTAATGGTTTAGAGTAAAAAAAAAAATCACTGGATTTGTCAAAGTTTGCAAGATTATTGCTTTAATGATTAAAACCATTTAATCTGAAATGCTACAATGAAATATATGCATTACAGAGATTACTTTTAACATTGTTATTCGATTATTAGCATTTATGAAGTTTAACTTTAAGTGATTTTTAGATGACAGCAGGATAATATAAGGTTTAAAGGTTTGGAGTCAGTGAGTTGTTTTTGAAAGACGTTTGTATTGCTTACCAAGGCTGCATTTATCAGATCAAAAATACAGTAAAAACAGTAAAATTATTAAATATTATTACAGTTTGAAATAACTGTTGTCTGTTTGGATATATTTAAAAATGTAATTTATTTCTGTGATTATAAAACTGAATTTTCAGAAGCCATTACTATAGTCACTTATTCTTATTTCTTCTTAATATTATTGTGAAAACGTGATTATTATTATTTTCAGGATTCTTTGATGAACAGAAAAATCTAAAGAAAAGCATTTATTTTGAAAGAAACCTCAACCAAGAACCAACACAGAAGCAATATATTGGTCATTCTGAAACCTTTAACATGCAGAACAGTTTTGTTGCCCATTTAGTCAGAGGTGTGTTTGAAAGACTTCTTTGGAAAGCATGAATGAAACCTTCAGTCATGGCAGTTACAGGAAGAGTCAAAGCAATTCATTTTCAGACCCATTCATTGTTGTTTCATTCTCTTCCACTCTATTTATCTTTAGTCACAAAGTCTTGACCTGCACAGTCCATTATTCTCTTTTGCTTTCACCATCTCTCTCTCAGACCCTCCCCCATCTGTTTCTCTCTAATTGCATGCACAGCACATAAAACAGAACCAGACTGTTTTTTGTTTTACATAGAATGTCTCATTGAATCCCTCTTGCTCACTCTCTCTTTCTCACGGAGTGTGTATATGTCTGGATTGTAGGAATGTTAGCTAAAAACATTCCTCTCTGGATTGGCCGAAAAGACATCACCCATCACCATCAAATGGGATTACCAGCAGGGAAAGTGAGAGAGAGAGAAACAGGAGGGGTACGAATAGAAGAGAAATAAGCCCTAAACAAGGAGCGACAAAGAAAGGTCGAGTCCAAACCAGTCTCTGCTGGCAATAAAACGGTTAGTACAATGGCTTTTATGAACCAAAACTCCACTAAGCAAACCATCACATAATGGTGTTATTGCACCCTTGAGTGAAGTGCCAACCCATACCCACATTAGTGCTAAACATTCAACCATTTCAACTTGGAACGCAAGTGCAAAAGACAAAGCCACTAACAGCATCTTTTCCAAATATTTTGGAAGCTTTGAGTTTGAATAACCTACTTTTCTTGCCAAAATCCTGTGAAAAACTATGCTGACTAGTTATTTTTACTGAGCAGAGGATTTCTGTACATCTTTTAATTTATTCTATTCTTGTACTAACTCTAATTCTTTCTTTTTATCTTGAAGTATAATTTTCTATTTCCTTTTATTATCATACTGTGTATATATATATATACACAGTATGATATATATATATATATATATATATATATATATATATATATATATATATATACACACATACACACACACACACACACACACACATCAAATTGTTTTCTCTTTTATTATTTGTTTTTGTCCATTTTGATTCATAACTTTTTACCCAATTAAATTATGTTCCATGTAAAACATTCTGCCCTAAAAATTAAAAAAAGACAACAACAAAAAAAATCCATAACTAACCATTAAGTGTTAAGTGGTTACATTTCAACATGTATTCTTCTCACATATCATATCAGCATCAATAAACAGAAATAAGTTACTTATTACCTACATTCATCCATGAAAATTACTCTAAATATAGAAGAAAAAGTGTGTACCTTGTTTTTCACCTCGTTAAAGTTATTCCCGTCGCAAGTACAGATGGTAATTCCTTACAGGTGTGTGTCAGTGTGTGTGTGCGTGTGGGGACTGCGTCTGCGGCGTTGTCTCAGCTGTTCTTGTCTTTATAGTGAACGCGCAGACACGCGCTGAGTGACGCGGCGTCCCGCTCTAGCGCCTGCTCTGACTCACTGACTGCACTCTTCGAGCAACACTGACACAATAAAAGTCCGGCAACTCAAAAACTTCCACAATAAAAGTCCCCATGCTCAACTTTATTCAAGCTCAGCTATAAAATGTATACATATAAATAATGGAAAACTATAATAATGTGTATAGTATTCTTTTTATTTATTTATTCATAATAATATAGTATTTGAGCTAGGACATGTTTTAAAGCTCTTTAACGTTAGACAACACAACTTAAGGATGGGGAGTTTCAGTATTAAGGGATGTTAATCAAAAATGCAAAAAAATAATATTTTGGAAAATACCAGTAAATACAATTTAAAACAAACGTGAACAGAAATACAATTTTGTGGCTGTTTCATATTAAATAAAAAAGGAGAATTTGTTATTTTGTAATTTAAGGGCATATTCACACTAGGCACGGTTGTTTTGTAATAATCGTTCATCAATAAGGGGAGAACCATATCAGTAATAAATCTAAATATACTCAAATTAATTGACAAGTGTACTATACAAGCAGGGCCGTAGTTATGATGTGGCTATGGATTAATCGAGCCGCAATCTATCCATCAGATATTGTAGTATTATTTTATATTCACACATGGAAACATGCAATACTCTCTCTTTGATGTGAAAGTGTTGCCGGTCCGGTTCTGTTCACACAGCACGTGTTTTCCAATAATGCAGTTGTGGGTCCTGAAAATGTATGGGTGTGTAGCCTGTAATTAACCGTACTGTGTCTGAACGTAATTGTATTAAGGAACTCAAAATCAGAACTGACAACCGTATTCTGCTGCTGTGTGAATGTGGCCTACAAAACCAGCGATAATAAACTAAACAGAAACTATGAATGTCAGTGTAGCACATTATAATAAAATAAATCCAGATTGTTTAATATAAAACATCCAGAAAGAGTGAAATTTAAGCAACTTACATCACTCCTAATCCATGTGCTGGCCTTGGGTTGTTCCTTCACTGTTTAAACCTTCAAATCTAAACCTTAGATAACATCTCGCTCTTGGAAATGATAGAAGTTTGTTTTAAAAGAATCCTCTAAAGCATGTAAACTGAACATGCACTGTTAAGATTCAAATTAAATATTACAATTTCACATGTTATTTTTGTTTTACACTTAAAATTAAAGTTAGAGTAAAGAATGCTGTTGGTTACTTGACGTAACCTCAGTTCCCTGAGATAAGGGAACAAGCATTATGTATGAAAAAAAAAGAGTTTTCCCATACATAACGAGAGTGAACATTCGAAAGGGAACAAGAACACTATCTAAAACCTTGTAATTACTGTTGTTGTTTTTTAATCTTAGATTATCTACAAGGCTTACTTTTTCCCATCAGTCATTCTCTTTGTTTAAATTTCAAAAGAATGTTTTAATCTGAGATTGTTTATTCAGATAAATCTGTATATTTTTTTTACTAGACACAGATTACTGACAATTTCTACATCTGCCTTAGATAAAACATTCTGGACTATTTTCCAGCCTCTTTATCCCATCAGTTCATTTTCTGTTCTTGACAATTGTGATCTGTTGTTTTATTTGTGTATGTGTGAACACATTCAGACTTATTTTAGACTAATGGGAGTAGGTGTACAGTTATCATTTCTCTCTGGGTGTCTAATGTCTGTTTTAAGTAGTATTCTGTATTCTTCTATGTTCCTCTCCTGGCCCTCGTGTGTGTTTGTGTCGGGGTACAGATGAGTCGCCTCCATGAGTCGCTCCTACAGCTGGCAGAGAGGAACGCTCTGTTTAGAGCTCATGCTATCCTCAGGACTGACTCATAACAGCCAGTAAATAGCAAGCTGATATCTGCTGGTGTCAGTTACTACAATAGCCATCAAGCAATAAAAATAAAAAAATACACTCATTTTTAAAGTTGTTAATATCTTTTTACACTGAAAGCCCAATAGGACATATTCAGATCTGACTCAGTTCAAAACACATTGATAAATGTATAAACTTTTATATAACTGAACGTACTATACTGTATGACTGAAAATTATTTAAAATTACAGAAATACCTAAAGTGATAGTTTACCCCATGTAAAAAGATTTTGGGGAATGTGGTAACCAAATTGTTCTGGTGCTGATTCATTTCCAGTCGATGCATGGACAAAAACCACTGAGTCATTAAAATATATTTTATGTTCCACAGAGGAAAGAAAGTCAAAGAGGTTTAGAATGGCATGAGGGAATGTAAATGAATTTTAATATAATGGATTTTAAAATTTAGTGAACCATCGCTTTAAGTATTTTTTCATCTTACACACTTCACCTTTAACAGTCAGGCTGCCCACAGTATTCCTAAATAACCAAACAATTATCTGCAAATCTGTAAACAATGCAATTCCCAGAGTGCCAGAGACTGTGAGAATGTGTCATAGATAGTGGGTCTCTTTCTCACAAATACTATCAGTGTCTCATATACCAAATATTTCTGTCTACTGTCCAGACAAAGACCTTTAAGCTCTTGGCCAGGCCATCAGTTAAGACTCTAATTTTCTATCCTGTCTCCACACAAGTGCACCGCTCCCTCATTACAATATCACCCCCATTCTCGAGCAGTCATACACTTAAGGTATGGTTCATCCAAAAATGAAAATAGAAAAAAAGATTTGTCCATACACTGAAACTCAATGAGTTCTAATGTTGTTTTGGACCACTCTGATAAAAAAATATATATCTTTTGTGTTCTGCAAAAAGTCAGTCATACAGTTCTGGAATTACATGAGGGTGAGTAATTGGATTTTCTTCTTTGGGTAAACTGTACCTAACTGAAAGTATTCCGTTTTAAATCAAACCTCTATAAATATGGCCTTTAATCTATGAATGTGAACTATCATTCTGTATTCCATAACCAGCATCTGAACTATTTCATAATTTCTAAATGACTAGTTTTTTGACTCTTAAACCACTTTTGCTTCTCTCTTTCACTTTTTTTCTCTTTCTCCAGTATTTTTTTATTTATTTTTTATTTAGATGGTGGCCTGTTCTGGACTCTCTCTTCCATATTTGGAAAGCTGCTCTGTTCCCAGTGGTCACTTTTACACCACTAGCCAATACGGCACCGAGTCTCCGATCCCCCAGCCAATCCCACATCCCCCGTCTCCTTATAAGGACTGCACGTAGTCTTCACTCTGCACTTCTTGGCCACACTGTGCTGCTCAATCATTCTACAGTAAACTGGCAGAACTGGTCAAACAAGCTAATGTTTTTGCAAGTTAACTATGATAAATTTGTTTAAATTTTTCATGCTGGGGTAATTAAAATGTGTATTTTATTTATATAACCACATATAAGCATCATCAATAACTACTTTCAGACCACACTTGTTTTAAAAGGGTGTATTGAAATGATCAAAGCAACACTATAGACTAAAGTGTATGTAACAAAAGAATAAATGTTGTTCTTCTGAACTTTTTATTCATCGAAGTATACTGACAAAAATTAAATAAAATGAGTAACATGGTTTCCATAAAAAAAATATTATCAGTTTTCATCATTGATAACAATAAGAAATGTTTCTTGAGCAATAAATCATGTGACACTGAAGACGCTTAAAATTCAGCTTTGATGAATCAGCACAAGAATAATTATACTTTACACACATTTAATAAAATGAATTCATTAATAATATTTTACAAATTACAGTTTTTTACTGTATTTTTTAACCAATAAATGCAGCCTTGATAAGCATAAGAGACTTATTCCTTCTTTCTAAAAATATTTACAACCTCAACAGTATTGTACCTACTTTCAGGCTACTTGCTAAAGTAATTACCTACCTTGCCAATTAGCAATTATCTACACTATTTTTATGAGTCTCAATGGTCATATATAAATAAACACTAAATAAAAGTCACAGTCCACAGTGGAAACTCTGGGTTAATTAAAAAAATGAGGCTCACAAGTCCAAGAAAAACCTATTTGTGCATTTTATCTGCATGGTGCAAGAATTTCAGGAAAATGTTTGGGGATCTGTGTCGCTCAACAAAATCGTCCGCAATAAACCATTTTTTTGTAGCATTTAAATGGATTTTTCTTGTATAAAGCATCACTATATGCTGGTTTTATTTGGATGTGCTTCTAAACCACACACAACGCCTGTGCAAGAAAATGATTGTTAATACACATTTGGTTTTTACAAGCAACACCTTATAAACAAAGCAGCTTTGAGAAACAGCGCTTAGTCACTCAACAGAAATGCAACCGGCTGACCAGCGCTAGCATGGTTTTAGCAGTACACCGTGACCTCAGTGCTAAAGCTTTATCTGTGTTCACTACCATGATGATTTAAATTGTAAAACTGACTGGAGAACCTGACTGAAATTATGAAATTCAGAGCTACTACCACTGACTGGGAAATGAAGTTAGGTCTTTCAGGCTATTAGACCTCCTTCACTGGAACTAAACTGATCAGAATAAAACAGACGTACTACCACAATAACCACATCAGCACTGTAAAATCTGAAACTAAAAGCCCCATTCATTTGAGAGAAATCTGGTGTGGTTGCGGTCGAGAATAAGAGAGCTCACTGAAATGCGACCGGATTGTTTGAGAACAACCCTCAGTTTGCTGCAGTTGTCTCTAGTGTCCATGACAACAACCCCGCTGCGGCTCATGGAGGTTTGTGGCAGGCGGTGCGGTATGGCAGCAATGCAGTCGGCATGAAGATAGCAATACAAGCACTTCAGCGAGGATTAAAGACTTCCTTTCTCATCTGTTATCCTCTCTGTCTCACTCTTTATCTCTGTCTGTCTTTCTCTCATCTACTTCTGCCACCATGGCAATCCACTAATCCTGAATAAACAAAAATCCTCACTGTTATGGTGAGTAATCGTTACAATATAAACACATAATGAATAAGGAGATAAATTATTGCATCATTTACTTCAAAGAGGCTTCCTAGGAGACATTTTGCGTCCGTCTGGCTCACAGACATCTGATGAAGTGGGGTGTGGAATTCTGGTTCATCGAGTCATGACCTCTGAGTCAATATGGTGCATTTATACATCACAAGCTGGTCCTTTTGTCACGGGAAGTGAAGGATTACTGTCTGACTGGCTGACTCTGACAGGAGACAACAGCTTTTACTTCCTGGAAGAATTTAAAAGGATCTGCTCTACCCCTCACCTCACCCTTCATACGTCACTAAAACATGGTACAAAAAATAAAGTTAAAGCTAAAAATGATTCACTTTCACAGATGTTTGATCTCAAATCTCATAAGAACAACATGACGTAAGAGTATTACTTCTTACATTTCTCAAATCTCAAAACAACTCCATAATTGGAGCAAAAGAATTATTGTTTTTAGAGATTGTGTATAGCAAAAGCATTACGCTGATTCAAACTGCAAATATGAACCTTTGAATATTTTTGAAAATATTTGAATTGAGTGGATTATGAAAGCAATTTCCACCAAAAATAATAGTAATTATAAATGATTGTATATAAAAATATATGTATTACATGGTGATCAATGGCTATTAAATTCAGTGGTAATTTTATAAAATGAATTATCAATCAATCAATTAGTAAAAAAAAAAAAAACTATTGATAAAAAGATATTTGTTTTATATTCTACAATTAAATGAATAAATGTCCATTCAAAAGGTTAGTTTAAAAAAATACAGTAAAAACAGCAATTGTGTCACATTGTTGACATTAAAAAACATTAATATAAAAACAATTATTTTCAAATGTAATTTAATAATCTATTCTTGTAATGGCAAAGGTGAATTTTCAGAAGCTATTACTCTGTGATCCTTTTGTAATCAAAATGTTGATTTGGTGCTCCATTAACATTTCGCATTATAATCAAAAGTTTTATTGTTTTATAATAATTTATTTCCAGTTCTTTTTCAGGATTCTTTAGTGAATAGAAAGTTCAAAAGAACAGTTTTTATTAGAAACGGAACTTTAACAACGTAAAAGTGTCATTTTAAATCAATTTAATGTGTCCTTGCTCAATAAAAGCATTAATTTTTTTGGATTTAAAAAAAAGAAAGAAAGAAAGCTTTTGAACTGCAGAGTATATATAATATAAAGTTGTGAGACCCCTGCACTCCAACCAACTTTTTTTCTTCTGGTCATGTCGGGTATATAGTCTTCGCCAACTGGTATCAGAACACTTTAGGTGCTTGCTTCTCAGAAATCTTCAGACAGTGTGAGTGGTGGTATCAAATAACCACTACGCTGATGCCATGAATATAATCCAAAACCAAACAGGCAGTACATTTACAAAAACATATCCTGTGTTCTCATGAAGGAAGAATTGATGTTAATTTGATACACAGGAAAAAAAGAAAGGCTTCAAACGAGATTTTCAGAAGGCTTTCACCCTCACACAAACCTACAGCACAAACAGGTTTGTATTATAATCCAGCTTTAATTTAAAGGGGCTTTGTGAAATGTCTCACTATGTCGACACACACATACATCAACCTGTACAGCTGATATCAGACACTGATATCAGACACCACCTGCTGCCTATCTTTAATTCATCATTCACACAAAAATACATACTGAAAATGTACATGTGTGAACGCACGTTTACCCTAGAGCATAATGCAGACAGTCTTCTCACTTTCTGCCTCTGTGTTTCTTTACAATCTCCAGGTGTTATCATTTCAACGTGGTACGGACTTGACACACTGTGAAGCATGTTCCCATAAACCCCTGTGTTTTCAGCCCACCAAGCTCATAAATCAGAGGTGCACACACCCATCTCTCTCTTACTCAGATGCTCCTCTGAAAATAAAACCTTGGCTCTAACAGGGATTTAGTTGTTCAGATAAATGTCACAAATTGAGTAATGTGCCTTCATTATGAGGTTAATTTTTATATACCATATTTGCCTCAGAATTGACTAACAAAGTTTTTCCTCTGAGTTGCCTGCAGGTGTACACCCGCTAAACACCCTGCTCATTCACACCTCTTGTTTCTGTCTATCTCTCTTTCCCTTCCTGTGCTGAAGGACATGCTCTATCACAAGGGCCCTCCAGCTGTCAAACTAAATTTGCCAAAGCACACTGCACAGTTTCCTGTATGGCATGTATCGCTGCACGGTGTAGCATCATAGGCATGGAGAGCTAACAAGGGATCAAGTGAAGAGATTTTAACATGTTAATAAATATGAACAGTGGAAAGGTGTTAAACGATGAAGGATGTTCACTCAACACATGGTTGAACAATGAAAAACCACATCTAATGGCCCACCAACATAAATTCAAAGCCAAGCTGGTATATTTATGTGGGTCTTGTATTTCGTTTGGCAATGAATGTCTTAAAACTGTTAAATTTAGGTATATTTAAGTAATTTTTTTAGTAGGAGATCTCTTCAAATTATGAAACAGTAAAGGATGGTTTATATGATCACACATGCCTTATTTGTCAGTTTGGAGCTTGACCCCAGTCCTCATACATTTTCATTATATGGAAAAGTGTGAACAGTATGCATTTTAAAAAAAATGCCAATTAGGTTCGGAATGAAATGAGGGTGAAGGACCTATGACAAACTGTTCATTTTTGAGTAGACTGCCCAAGATGGACTAGCTATAGAAGGGAGAAATGGCTGAGAAAAGACTAACATATTTACAAGCAAGCGATTGCTCCAAATTAAAGACTTTTAGTAGGCACCACCAGATCGATTTTAGTTTATAAGACATGCATCATATCAAAGCAATGCTGTTGTGCCAGCAAAAGCCCAAAGCCCATCGCTGAACATGAAACCAGCTGAAGTTTCTCACCCTTTTATTGGCTTACTCAAAGAACATGACCGGAGCTGCAAACTCATACTTTCCACTTGTCTTCTAATTTATGGTAATTCGACAAACAACATAATCACAGATGTAATGAATAAATCACCCTAATGCTGAAATAAAGTTTCAGATCGCAGGGGACCTGTAAAAGTTAAATGTCAGCAGCTACAACGTGACCTTAAATTCCCACTTCATCATTTTATTCAAAGCACTGATGTGAACAGCAAGTTATGGGAATATTCTAAGGAAATCAGATGGGATGCCTAAACGGGATCAGTGGGTCAGAAGGCAGGGTTCAGGTCTGGTTGTACCTGGAGGAAGTAGAGAAACGATAACCTGCCACACAGCATGCAGAAATCTCCCCTGGGTAATGGTACAATTATACATTTCTTGTTTTTACAACCAAATGACAAGGTGAAGTGACTACTGCTGGAAGAAAGAGTTGTTTCTAGCAGTTGATTTGTGACGTTACAGTGGAAAAACTTTTGGGGAAGCAGCTTTTTATGGCAATAACTTGCAGAAGCTCAAGCAAAAACAGGGTTTTACAAAACAGCATGCCATTTAAACCTCAGCTTGAACCTCATCTATGACAAGAAACAATTTTCATAGCCTTTCATACCTATTCACATGCCCGTCAAACCCACGCACATATACGTTACTCACACTCTGGTCGCAGCAACCTATACTTTGTTTTACCTTTCATTTGAGAGGTCGTCTGCTTGCTCATCTGATCTGGAATCACAGAATGAATGGGGAAATGTATGGAGGAAAGTCACAAATAAAACCACAAGGACTAAATGTTGCCCTGTATTCCTGGTACAGCATGTACACAATGCAAAGCTTTCCATTTATATGATTTATTGAGTTAACACTAACGCGAATGCACACAATTTACTTTTTATTTTCTACGTCTTCTTAACACGCACCCACTAAACACACACACATGCTAGTTTTCCAGGGTTGTAAAGAAGGAAAGTCATCTGAATCAAATGGAAATCAGTCAATAACCACAGATACAAACACTTGAATCGTCTATTCAAATAAATAAGTAGGCCTGTGTAAAGATATGTGACCACAAGAGCCTAATGTCACATTCATACACACAAACTTCAATGACACACACAATCCAAACAAGATTACAGAGCTAAACAATATTTTTATATGAGACTGGCTCTGCCTATAGAGTCAACAAAGAGTCCCTCCCTCTGAGACACTTTTGCTTTTATGTTGCTGCAATTCACGTTTATGTATCTGCAATTTCAAGCTTTAATCACAGCCAGAACAAAAGCTCATGTAACAATTCTCATTTATTTAGCTGTAAGCAAAAACGATTGATTAATGTTAAATGCTATGATTCTTTGGGTGCAACGTCATCCACTCTGACCTCTAAACAGTGAAAAATATTATTTTTGTAAAATATCTTTCATTTCTTTAGAATATATGACCACCATGTTGTAATTATCTTTACTCTATAAACAGACTAATTATGAATAACTAAAAATGGACTGGTTTAGCGAGTTGTGAACTCAACTGCAGCTCTGATCATTTCACTGACTGAGTCTGATTCAAACCACTAAAGTCAGATACAAACTGCATGTTTTTGTTCTTCTCATTACATGCATACTACATAACGAATCAGAGATGAAGTGAACACTTTAACGAGATGAAGTCTGACAAACTCACATAAAGATCTTTCCCTGACTAGCTTAGACCAATTAAAAAATAACTAATTGTCATAAATGTTTTTTGTCAATTGTAGCCGCAGTCTTGAGCTCTTAGAACAAGTGAGGTCACTGGGACTAATCGCAGGCATGTAGGTACTGGTTTGCCCTGCATGTTAATGTTGTGCCCTTGGGAAGTGTACTTAACCTTATCTTGACCCTAAACTTAGGGATGCTGTGTTTTAAACCTGGAACAGTTCTTGTTACAGTAAGATTGCACCTACTAAGTAATCTACAGCCAGCTACCTTCAGGCATTGAACAGTACACCTAAATCCACAGTAAGATCAGTGCTGACACACTAACACTACAACAGATGATGAGTAGCGTAGAATCAGATACATCCAATACAAAAGCAACTGCTCCCTCTGAAATCCAACTGGAGTCACAGCACAACTGCTAACACGTATGCAAACACGCATCACCCAGTGATTTACGGCACGCAGCAATGCCCGGTCTCTGACATGGTGATAAAGGAATGGAATGCATTTGTTCTCTAAGTGGGGCTTTCCCATTAAACCACCTACTGACATACACAGGCAGCTGGGGGTAGTACATTACCACAGAAACACTTCTGCATTTATTTCACTTACAATATGTTTATTGGTTTGATGTTTTATGTTTATTGCTGGTAGGGTATACTAAAAATATGGCTACTTTAATATTATTTAATATGATGAAAGATGCACGTCAAATAAACAGTACGTCCGATTGTGCAATATTCATGAAGAAATAATCGGATGACATACTCTGCATCATTGGTCATTATCCCACGAGGCCACAGAAAAGGAGACATTAAATTTGTTAATGGCAGAGAAGAGCAAGACATCTAAAGTCATTGGTCACATAAAAGTGGCATTATGATGGATTGTATTCATACTAAACACCTACATACTGTACTTACAGACACTCTGCACAGTACACCACCATTTGAAAAGTTTGGGTTCAGTAAGATCTTTCATGTTTCTTCTTCATTTTTAAAGAATTTCTAATTGTTCATCAGGGCTGCATTTATTTGATCTAAAATACACTAAAATACACTAATACTGTAAAATATTATTACAATTTAAAATTTAATTATTACAATTTATTATATTTTAAAATGTAATTTATTTTCTGTGGTGGTAAAGCTGAATTTTCAGCAGTCTTAAGGTGCGTTCCATTCGACAGGGGCCCTACGCAGTGTTCACTGCTCCCTACTCCCTGAGCACGGTATATAGTTGAAGTGGACTTCACTGACAATAATCGCTCATTTGGAACGCCCTGCAAACGTCATCAAAGAAAGTCACCGATGGGGTCGCGCAGATTATGCATAGACAGTAAAGAAGATTATGACATAATATATAAGACTACATTCATATTTAAATTTTTATTTACAATCACATTTAAAATATGTACACTATACAATAAAAAATCATTGAGTACTATATAATGAAAAACGTATGTTTATTATACACTTTAATTGACAATTGCTGCTATTACTTCACTATTAACAGAATTGAAGCCGTGCTGTCATGCAGATATGAAAATAAACTTTTATTTGGTTAACTGTATAGCCTATATGTGTTTTTAATAAATGGTCATATAATTGCATAGCGGTCTCGTGCGCCTTCTTCCCGTGCACAGCCGTATAGTAAACACTGAGGTAAATAAAGTTAAATAAAGAAAAATGGCAGAGCCTCGTCTGCTTCTAGTCACTTTTACATTATCATACCTTTTTACAATCCGTAATGAATATGAACGATGACAGCGAAGACGGCCGTTCTGACTGGTGATGACGTGCTGCACGCAATGACAGTTGGGGGATAATCACTCTCCACTTCCTGTGAAGTGATGTATCCATGTTCCCTTATTCCCTGTGCCGTGCTCAGTGCCCTTCGAACTAAACATGTTCGCTCATTTCGGATTGGAATCTCACTTAAGATGGCGGAATACCCTGTGAAGTCCACTTCGCAGTACACTTACGGTCGAACGGAACGCACCTTTACTCTAGTCTTCAGTGCCATATGATCCTTCAGAATCACTCCTATATGAGCTGTACTGTAATCAGTTGTACTGCTTACTATTTTTGTGGAAAATGCGATACATAATTTTTTTCTGGATTATTTGATGAATACTTCAAAGTTAAAAAGAACAGCATTTATTTGAAACATAAATGTTTTGTAACATAATAAATGTCTTTACTGTCACTTTTGATCAATTCACTGTGTCCTTATTGAATAAATATTAATTTCTTCAAAAAATATAATAACTTGCCCCCAAAATTTTGAAAGTTGTGTACTTTTATTTAATTGAATGCAGTACAAACTCTAAAAGTCAGTTCCTAGTGGAAGCTTTTTTTTACCCTTTAGGCAGTAGCAGGCAGTGTTAGTAGGAGGGACATTCTCAGTGCATTTGATTGGATAAAAATCTGTCTGGTGCAAGATGAGTCATCAACATTTTGGTTCATTTTCCCTGAAAAACACTGTAAACTTGAAATGCATTTATCTGCCAAATGTGAACACTTGCACTAACATATGGATGGATTCAAAGCTAAAAGTTACAAAACTCTTAAATAGCTATCACAAATACAAGGTTGTGATGATGTACAGTATTCAGCTGCAGTACTCACAGTTTAGGTTTGGGTTTGATGGGGAGGGGTGGAGCCTTAACCGTTAAAGGTGATGGAGGCGGAGCCACTGGTTCCTTCACACTTGAAGGTGATGGTAGACTTTCATCTGGTGGCTTGTTTAAGGTCTGACCATTTTGTAGAGGTCTGTCATTTAGACTTTCATGGGGCTCTTTATCGGTGGAGACCTGAACAGGCAGCGCAGTGACCCTGGGCCAGATGTCCAGCTCATTGATCTGGAAGGCCTCTGCACTCGACGGGGTTTTGGGTGGGACTTCCAACAAACTAATCTCAGTCGAAGGAGGAGGCGGGAACGATTGGTTGTCCTCAAACACACTATCATCCCCAGAGACGCCGTTGCTGGGCAACTCTTCAACAACTAGAAATCCAAGATAACAGAAGACATAGTACAGTTCGTTATAGGGTGAGAACAGATTTCTTTTCCTGTCAAGTGGGTGATGAAATCCAGATGACCCACGTCACAATCCACTTCAGTGGAATAAAAGAGGAAATATGGGGTAAATGAGTAATACAGGAAATCATTTCTTAGTTTGTCATTGTAGAACAATCAGTATTTACAATGCTTTAACAATCATTGCAAAATGCCGATACACACCTAAAGAGGAAGAAAATGTATTATAACTACCCATAATCCTGGATAAACAGTTAATCCACAGATAAAACATAATCCAAATCTTTATCAGACATGAAATATGGCTGAGATTGTCTCAGATTCACTTAAATGGCTCTGTGGTAAACTTGAGGCTTAAGGACTCCTGGAAATATAAGTAAACTAACTCCATCATAAAGCTATCACCTCTCTCCTCACCCACACTCCGACTCTGGAGTGTTGTGGACAGGATGTGACTGGTTGGCCTCATGCAATTGACATGTTTTCAAGATGTACCACAGTCTAAAATGTCAGAAAGATCACAGATGGAGTTACTATGACTTTTTTGGAAAGGATATTTTAGTTACCGCTTTGTAAATAAATGAAATAAGAAATGAAATCACTGTGTTACATCACTTATATTTATTACTTAATATGAGAGCATGCTGTAATGTTGAAACCATTGACTGACTGTGAACTGTGCTTAATTTTGTTTTATTCAAGGTTTATTTATTCTTTTGGCCTTCTTTCAACTCATGTCATATTACATCTAACACTCAAAAGAATACTGGACTCGGGGCATAAACAGGAGCCATTCATTTTGTGTAAGGAAAGAGCATTATGTCATTTATGATTTATAAATTTACAATATAAGTATTATAAAAGTGTTACATTTCCCTTTGCGCAGGAAAAAAAAAATAAAGTCATACAAGGTGAGTAAATGTCAAAATTATTTTATTTTTTGGATGTGTAAAGAGCTTTATGTAAACATCACTAAGTTTTGTTTAAATAATTTATGATTTATGCTTGTAAAAGAAAATAAGCTTAATACAAGATCTATATTTTTGAAAGCAAGTCTTTATTTAAAAAATATTCTTTCTTCTTCAAGAATTTGGTAATATTATATATCCTCTATCAACAGTTTTGGGTTAGTAAGACCATTTCTACAATTATTCAGTTAGGATTCATTAAACTCATTTTTTTTTCTATTTATCAAAAAAACCTGTAAACAAGTATAACATTTTCCAATAAATGATTAGGATGTACTTTTTTTTTTTTTTTTTTTTTGCAAAATTACTAATAATAAGACATTTCTTGATATTCAAATCAGCATATTAGAATGATTTCTGAAGATTGATTAGACACTGAAGACTGAAAATTCAGTTTTGCCATCACAAGAATAAAATGATTGATTGACTGATCGATTAATTGATTGATAGTAATAATGTTTACCAGCACTGCTGTTTTTAATGCATGTTTTCTAAATGCAGCATTGGTGAACAAAAGAGACTTTCAAAAGAATTTAAAATTTCTCTGACCCCTTGAGTCTGACCCCAAACATTTGATTAAGATAGATTGTTATTTATTAAACTGTTTGATCATGGCTTTTTCAACATGAATACGTTTCTTTAAATTTGAACCTCATGCACATATCACCAGGCTACTTTAATATTTACATTCCCATGAACTTTAATCTCATACAGTATATAGTTATTGTAGATACAGTGTAAACGCACCTGGGGTGACAGTGAGTTGTGCAGTGCTATTAACTGAGCCGTACTGGTTAGCTGCAGTGCAGCAGAATAGACCTCCGTCTTCAGGGAACGCCTCCGCAATCACCAAAGTACAGATTTCCTCTGCAAGACCAAATCACAGGAGCCATCAATTAAAAGAGTCATCAACATCACAAGCAATGCCAGATCAGTAACAGATTTAATCAATTACACGGTGACACACACAAACACAAATACTTAAATCATTCAAATTAATTCACTATACAAGCAACTATAACTGGCCATTTTTAAAACATTATCTACTGTTATGGAGCATCCAACAATGCTTTCTCCGGAGACACGAGAATCACATTTCCTGTAATGAGGAAGGTGACAGACAATAAGACAGACAGGTGTGGTGAATCTAGACAGGTAATTGATGTTTACAGAGGTGATTTGATAACAGAGAGCAGTCTACTGCCGCAAACAGAGGCTGTGTCTCATTCCTTTTCCACGTTTCCGATGAGGTGAGTCAGTAAACTGAACACCAATTTGTCACTAGCAAATTACAAGGATCATATTAAAATGTTGGTGGTATTTGTCAACAGATTTACTATATATATTACTCAATCTTTAATTTGTGTATCATGCATTATTTGTCGTCGCTGTCGTCAAACTAACAAAACCATTATGAAATGTGCTTTCCCTCCCTTTTTCTGACGAATTCACAACATTTATGATTTGTGAAATGAGTGACTGGTCGGTACTTACTGATTTTCATGATGCAATCTGGGAATTTCTATAGACAAATTTGATTTTGAATGAGACAGACCTAGAAATGAATGACTCCCTAGGCCGTGCATGTCCTACTGCTCTATTTATTAGATTGAGAAACACCCAAAGATAGAGGTGAGAGTTACTACCCGAAGAGCAAGAAGTTGAGCCATCGAAATGAGCCACCCACATCCACAAAAACTGATATGTGTGAAAGTTTGTGACTCATAAGCGGCGTTGACATACGTTTGCACTGTTCACAAGTCATATCTAGTCTGTACCGCATATTGCATAGTAATGATGTCACAATTGTTGGGATTACAGAGAATTATAATCTTGATAAATCCTTATGTACACATGTATCTGGAGGAAAGTGTTTTTATGAATAAGAGGAGTGGAAACAGGGGATAAGTGGAAGCAGGAATTAACAACTCACCAGGTTCTGCTGCGGATCTGGGCTCTGATGAAAAAGGGATTAAGAGAATTAAGAGAGAAACACAAACAAAACAGCAAATCACTAGTTATCAGTCAACCAATAAACCAAACATAGTTTCTCAATTAGTTTGAATAGTTACTCAAAAAAATGAAAATTCTGTTAACATTTATTCATTTTTTTCTCCAAAACTCAATGTTTTAATTGTTTAAAGCTCAAAAGGAGAGTTTGAAAGAGTATGCTGATCACTCTGAGGTTTTCAAGTACAAAATAAGCATGTCAATTTACCATAAAAGTATTATATAAGTGTTCCATATGACTTTTGCGCAGAAAAAAATCTATTCATACAAGGTGAGTAAATATTGAAAGAATTTTTCATTTTTGGATGAGCTCTTCACTTAAATTCACAAAATTGGATGAAGAAAAAAAAGCTGTGTTTTATCCCCATAGGAATCTGTGCTTGATTTTGCAGATTAAACATAATTAAACATGCATTTGCTGGGTCTTGGAATGTGTGAGAAGTGACATATTGTAATCAGGCGATTGTCATGGTTTGTCTGCGTCTGTTGTGTGACTTGACCTTAAAAACCCTAGTATGTGTGTCATTTACATAAAAATCAATGTCAGTAGATGACAGCCCAGTATATAACATCATTGTGGTATCCCGAAATAAAATACATGAAGATCAGCGATGTTAACACTTGCTAAAGAATTACTGAATGCCACTTTAAATTGTTGTCTGAGTTACTCTTACTCTTCTGCAGGATGCGGAAGTCAGGGGAGTCTTGGATCTCCTGGCCCTCTCGAAACCACTGGACACACAGAGGAAGACTACCTCTCACCCGGCACTCCAGGACCACCACCTGACCCTCAGATGCCTGCGCATCCTGCAACATCTACAGAGCAAGAGAAACGCAGGAAACACAGACTGAGAGGTAAACAAAGGGAAAGAGAACAGACTGCTCTTTCTTCATAACCTCTTTCATTCTCAAATACATACACTTAAAGACTGAAAACATAACAGACACAGAGGTGAGAAACTGTCAGCAGGCCATGAAAGTAAAAAGACGAAGAGTTTGTTTATACATGTGTGTGTGAGTTGCTTTGTGTTCTGTTCATTCTTTTGAAGATTTATGTAAATGTGTGTAGCATGCTTGGTTACACATGACATGTTATAGGTTTATTTAAAGTTCAGGTAAAGAAGTATGTCTTTACAATCCAGCCATTTAATTTGTGAGCTTGTTTGTTCTGGACTATGATGATGACACAAAACCATCTATTATAAAATGCACACCATCTCTTAAAGTCTCTCAGAAGAAAGATGGAGTGGAATAATGGGGGGGGGGGGGTTAAAAAACTTTTTTTCCTTAAGAAGGTGGAAAATGATTTAGCATACTAAGCAAACATAGCATTTGGCATAGAACTCTGAACCTCTGCCTAGGCCTGCACAGACAGTCACATGACAAATCACACACACAGATACCGACACACACAAAGCATGCCTGGAATAATGTGGTACAGCTCATACAATGATTAATCTGTCAATTTCTTAAAATGTGTGTGTGTGTGTGCTCTTGTTCTTTTATCATATCAGGACACAACTCTGAATAATGACATGGGTATGACACAGGTATTACAAGGAGAGGGTGACTTATGAGGACATACCCATGTCCCCATTTTTCAAAACGCTTATAAACCACACAGAATGAGTTTTTTATTTTTATTTTTTGAAAGAGTAAAAATGCACAAAGTTTCCTGTAAGGGTTAGGGTTGGTGTAGGACCGTAGAATATACAGTATCTACAGTATAAAAACCATTATGCCTATGGGATGTCCCCACTTTTCTCAAAAACAAACGTGTGTGGCTGTGTCATTACCTTAGTAAAGGTAGGAGGTGCTTTAACAGGAGCATCACCAGCATAGAGTGAAGAAACTGGACTCTGGACCTGGCAGAGAGGCAGAAAGAGAGACAATAAGTGTGGTTATTATGGATCTTTCCCGAGAGTACGATAGTCCATCTGCTGTTGTCATTCCATTGTTACTACATTGTCATTGTAGTAGATAACTTATTACTAACTTGTTTTTAGGTTTTAGGACTCATTCATCCTGCAGCACTCTATAGTATACAGTGTCAGTGCCAAAATAGGAGGTATAATTTGTGTAAATAATAAAATAATAAAGTGTATGTTTCTTACTCTCTGTGGTGTAGAAGAAAGCGGCTGGACCAGTGTGGAGCGACGGGGTTGGGCATCTGGGCTCTTTGGTGATGATGTGTGGATCATCAAGGAAACTGAGCTGGTTTTCTTCTGTGCCCTTAAAGAAAATATTAGCAACACTAAAATAAACCTCATTCAGACCTGAGAGAACAAATCATCAACACTACAAAGTCATCTTTCAAAAAAACATTCAGATATAAATCAAAGAACATTTCTCACATCTTGCAATATTCATGTAGATTTGAACCAAGAAAGAGACCTTGTGACTGGAAAAAAAGGGAATTTTGAATCATCCTGGCTGAAAGTTGAAAACATTTTGTCGGGCAATGACAAGTGAATCAATCTTTTTGCTCCGTCACAATCCATTAAGATTTCTTCAAGTGAAGTAACATTTTTATTATATGTGACCCAGTTTAAGGTCACATATAACAAACCGGGTGAAAATATAGAAACAGCTGGGTTATATTTTGCCTCAGAATAAATCAGTGGTCAGAAATTGTTTCAGTGCTGGTCAGGGATATTATATTTCACTAAAACTACTAAAACCCATCTATCCTTCCATCCATCCATTTCCAAACTGCTTTATCCTCTGCAGGGTCACTGGAGGCTGGAGCCTATTTCAGCATTTTGGGCCACAGGCATCTCAGGTCATCCTGAACGAATGGCCAATCCATCTCAGAGCTCACACACAGTCAATGAGTGTTCATTTCACAAATGCTGCATGTCTTTGGATTATGGGGAAAACTGAGATAAAACTAAAGCCATAAAAGCATTTGTGTTACTTATAAGTAAATAAAATAAATTTTAACTGAAATAAAATTAAATAAAATAGAAAAAAAAACTGAACATTTTATTTTGACTAGTAAGGAAACATTTCTTGTTTTAGTTAAAATTTTAAATTAAATATATCAGGTTTAGTTTAACTTGATGTACTAAAATAAATAAAAAATAAAATAAATGTAAAAATCAAAAATCAAAATAGATTTAAAAATATAATAATAAAAATGACAAAAAAAACAAAATTCCAAAAATTGTAACAAATATTTAAATTGAAAATATAAAATAAAAACATTGAAAATATGAATGAAAACATATAATAGTATCTACATAATACTAAAAACACAAATGTTAGTGAAAAAGATCCCTACAGTATGTACAGTATGTTTCTGATGACCATGGGCAGAGCTTTGCCTGACTGAAAGTGAGCGTGATATCCTATTTGAGCACATTAAAAAACCCTCTCCAGAGCCAATACAGGTTTATATAAAGTCTTAACAGTCTTTGTCTGACTTTTAAAAACATTACGGGCCAGACTTACTAACAGCTTGCACCAACGCAAACCATCTTTTGGCATTAAAATAGTACTGTCAGGCTACTAAAGACGTGCAGTGAAGAATTAGTGCTGAAAAGGTGTGGACAGTTATATTTGCGCCTGACCTTATTGAATATGCATTTGTAGAAGTTTCAGATGCAAAATTTATGGAAATATTAAAGTGTATTAAGATGAACCAGGCAACATGATTCACTAATGTCTGCGCTCGTCAAATTACTGGTATTTGCACTATTTTTTAAAGGAACCCTCCAAGGTGTGTACTAAGACCGACGGAAAATGAAAAATTATGATTTTTAGGTTGAAATGGCTAGGAACTATTCTCTCATTCCGGCGTAATAATCAAGGAACTTTGCTGTTGTACCATGGGTGCAGCAGGCGCAGTGATATTACACATTATAGGAAAAATATAAAAACTCTTTGGTCATTTTTTGAGCAAGATGCTAACGGTATAATCAGATTCAATGATCGATGTTAAGCTAAGCTAAAATTGCTACGGCCAGACCCGGAGATCGACTGATTGAATTTGAAAACGGTTCAACTCAAATGTTTAACTCCAGGGGAGTTGGAAAATTTGCCTATTTTCAAAAAATTTGAGTGTTCCTTTAACCCCCCAAAACAGATTTGTACCTGCTCTTGGTAGATTTGTTTATCATAATGGAAATGATCTGGCTGTGTCTGTGTTTTTTAATTTGCGCATTGTCAGTAAATCACCTGCAGAAATGTTCACTCCCATTAGCGCTTTTTTTGGAATTGCTCTGTTTAGTAAATCTGGCCCCAAGTCATTCAATTTAAAGTGAAAATTTTAGACAGCAAATATATACAAATATAAGCTAAGAAAAGTTATAAACGGTATAATGTTGGAAATTGTTTACATGCTCTCTGTGTGGGGTAATTGCTCTCTAACACGCACCAATTTACACACACACAAAGAGTGAAGTTATATTCAATCCACACTGTCTGAAATTATCACTATGCAGTTTGCACCTTATAAATAACTTTGGAGCCAGTGAAAGCGTAATCCCAAATTGGTGCGATGATGTCACTGGAAACCAGAGCCAAATGCTTAATAATTTGTATAAACAGTAAGGAAAGACTGATAGGCCAGTAAAGACAAGAGATGACAGAAAGAGAAATAAGCAGATGACTGAAGGAATCAGAGGTGACTGAAGAGAGTTTAAGCGATCACACAAAGTAAGAAGATTAGAAAACAGGACTCCTAAATTCTTGATTGATTATTATCCTTCAAAGACAAGCAGTCTAACAGCTTTGGCTATTATTTAAGGCCACTTCATACCCAAACAATCTGCCATGTTCTTCAGGAAGAGTAATAGAAACATTCATGGCAGAGGGTAAATTAGGGGCTATTAGATAATACTGTACATAATCAGGACCAGTTAAGCTGGGGTCTGAGGTCAAAGGGTTAAAGGTCCTGGGAGGTAGAACATGCTGAAACACACATACTGTGGCATGGCTCCGGACCTAGACTTCGACACAGATCCTTCTCCTTCTGAGTCTGAGGAAGAAGTGCCTTTACAGAGAGAAACATAATGAGAAAATGGAAGAGAATATCATTAACTCCTGGTTAAAACTTAAGATGCATGTTGTCTTTCTTTTACTGTTTAAAGGCTCGTTCACTCCAAGAGAGATAAGTTGATGAATGATAGCTATAAAGTTTTAACAATATAACTAATATGTTAATCGCGAAGTCCACACACAAACTTTAACAATAACAACACAGAGGAATGATAGTTCATCACTTACAGCTTTATGAACAATAAAAACCATGACAGCCAATCAGAATCCATCATTCTTTAAAAATCGAGCAAATGGCAGACAACATATCTGCATCATGCACTGTTGATAAACAATAATAATGTATGTTACAAATATAGCTATCATTTAATTATTTTTTTAATTATCCTTCTTGTTGTGAACGGGTCTTAAGGACTGATTAAAGGTGCAGTCATATTTACCTTTGCTCAGTAAAACTGCATGGATGAAATCAAGTCATTTTTAATAGGAATAAATGTGATCAGGAGTTTTATGTAAAGGTGAAAGAGTTCACTGTGCAGATTTCACTCATTTTCAGTTTAGTCACATGAATTGATTGCGCTGACCAACAGAAAATCTGCTTGGTTTGAAAGTGACTTCTGTTTGAGCTGTACATTCTTGATGGATTCTTGGCCTTCAAAGACAAGCAGTCTTACGGCTTTGGCTATTATTTTAGGTCACTTCATACCCAAACAAACTGCCACATGCTTCAGGTTAGGTAACAGAGACTTTTATGGCACTGGGTAAATTAGGAGCTATTAGATAATAAATAGCAGTTAAGCAGTCAGCTGAGGTCAAAGGGTTAAAGGTTAAGTGAAAAAGAACATGCACAGAATCCTTCATCTCATAGTTTGAGGATAAAGCAGTTTTACAAAATGTCCATGAAATTTAAATAATGTGACTGCACCTTAATACTATTAGACATAATCTAATAAGTAATGTAATTATTTTGTGGTAGTAATTACGTTTCATTTGAACTGTTTGCAAAGCATAATTGCTAAATATAAAATTTTCATATTTATACACATTACGATACATTATTTTTCTATTTCTAAACATTTAGCAAATTGCTACTAGATATTAGATTTACGCTTAAAACATGAAACAGAAAGAAAAAACTTTCTTGTATCATAATTTATCTTGTTTAAAGGATGATTATGTTTGATTAAACTATGACCTCACCTTCAATATAGACCTCTGCAGAGGTGTTGTCTGCTCCCAGTGCGTTGGAAGCTACGCAGGTGTACCTGCCAGTGTCGTCTTCAAATGCTTCAGTTATCACCAGAGTGTGCAAGTCACCATTACGACAGATCTGGATATCAGGGCAGTGGTGCAGCTCCCGCCCCTCACAAAACCACCTGTCCGATGGAACAGAGAGGACGGCATGTCAATCAAAGGGAGTACCCAATTATATTAAAATGTTGTTTGCTAAAATATTTTTCAATTAATTTAGATGTAATCAAAAGAAACAAAAATGCATTGATTTATCTCCCAAATAATGCAAAGGGGAAACTACCAACCTATTAATCACAGAGACTCTTAAATCTAGCAGTACTGACCGTGATGTATGTGTGAGAAAGAGGCAAAATAAATGTAAGTGAAGAACTGAGGTCATGTTTACTGTAAAACCACTGGTCGCTGCAATCAATTTTCTCTTAGTCTCTTTGTGTGTGTTTCAAACTGGTGTTACTAATACCCACCAAAACTCTCATTTAAGAGTGAGTCAACTCTAAAGAAACTGAGAGCAGATTTCTCTCATTAGAGTGATATTTCCCAGATTATCAACATCGCATTCTGTTAAAACCATTCACTCTTTCATCAAGAAGACTTTCATCAAAGTTGAAATACTGTGTGAATAAAGTGCTGTGTGTGACTTTAATGTGAAGTATGCAGAATTCTGAGAAAAAAGGCAAAGTTGCAAGGTTTAAACCTGCAGTTCTGTGAAAAAAAAGTCAGAATTAAGAGACATAAACTCAGATTTGTAAAATGTAAACTCGGAATGGTGGTGGTGTGTGGGGGGTGGGGGTCAAATCGGACTTATTTTCTCAGAATTTAGAAAAAAGTCAGAATTTTCAAATGAAAAGTCTCAATCATTTCTATAAATATGGTAGGTTATTGTAATGTTAAAAATAACAAATATAAAATAAAATAAATATTACTATACATATTTTGAACATCTAATCTGGGCTTTTCAAAATTAATAGTCTTGACCTAGCAAGGTCCTGACAATTAATGTAAAGCATTAAAAAGAATCTCTAAACTAGCTGAAAAAAGAAAAGTAAATCAGTGTGCCTCTGGTTTTGTTGCTTAGTCATGAAATTAAGCAGTTTTCAGACATGGAGGAATGTTTAGATTGGTGTGTGTGCACAGCTGGGATATGACACATCAAACATTCACACACCTAAAGTGGGGACACCACTTTTCATTGTTACACACAGGTCTGGGAACCATAAAGTCTGCAGGGAAAGATCTTTATTCACCGCACACACATCAAATGCAATTTGTATAAATCAGTTATTTGAGATGTCATTCTGTGTTCTAATCCCCCCGAGGCATGAATATGAAAACTAGTAAACCTGTCTCAAGCACCTGTGAGTGCTTGTTACGGGAAACTCAGACACACACACACACACACACACACATAAACACACAGTCTGGTTCACAGCGACTCTAAACCCTCTCCAATAATACATCATACTGTGCGATTCATTCAAGTTTTCTTTGTACTCCAAGTGTCCCAGACCACTTTCATCCATTCATATACCCGCATAGGCACGCACACACACACTTTAAAATGTGTCTGAAGCCGCCTGGAATGAGCTCTGTTTTAGGGGCACAGCTGTTCATTCAGCTCGTCTCCGGATCTTAAAATACTCTGGTAAATCATTAAGACTTCTATAAAGAATCCCAACATTCCTGAGCCTGTGTCCGTTTCATTTCATCCCGGCAGTCGGAGGCTTTGTCCATTTTCTGCTCAATTCTCAGTATCAAACTGAGTTCATTTGTCCATTAAAGGCATAGTTCAACCAAAAATGAAAATTCACCCTCACCGTCATGTTGTTTCAAAGACTTTGGTTAATCTTTGAAACACAAAGATAAAGATAATTATAAAGATAATTTACTGAAAATTAAAAGAGTTCAGGTAACCATAACTTAAAAATCCAAAGAAGTTATAAAGGCATTGTAAAATGAATCCATATAATCTTCTTGTAAAGAGATATGGTCACTTTATATGTTGACCAGATTTAATTTAGGCCCTTTTTTACATTTAAACAATGATTGACATACATACAGCTCATCATATACTGTATGGCAAAATAAAAAAAATAAAAAAAACAGAAGCACATGCATGCATCACACACTAGAACAAACCTCATTTTGTTCTCAAACAGTACATCATCATATAAAGCAATCATATATCTTCAGAAACATATTAGTTAATTTTACAGCACCAGACTGTTTTGGTAACTTTCAGTGGAGTGATAGAAACATCTCAAGATGTGTTTTGTGTTTCAAAGATTAACCACAGTCCTATGGGAACGACATGAGGGTGAGTAAATTGTACAAGAATGTAAATTTCTGGGTGAACCATTTTTTTTTTTTTTTTTTTGTCTCTGCATTTGAAATCAGATGCCTAAACAATAATTCTTTCTCCAAGGCTATAAAAGTGAAGGATCTCTGTAACATTACAACTGAAATGTGTCTGCTGTGTGTTTTTGTGAATGTTTGAAACTGTTAAGAGTCACTTTAGAACACTTTTGTGAATCCTGGAAAGATTCCAACACATTCCAAGGTTTGGCGGCTCTATTTCACACCCTTCTGCCAGTCATGGCTCGGACAACAGCACCTAATCTATCACTCATCCTCTCTGAATCTCAGTACACACCAAGAGAACAGAGAAGCTGCTCAAGCGAGTATGTCAACACATTATATCTTATTCATGGATTCAAATGTTATTATTCAGAACCGATGGTTAACAGTCAATTTAATGACATCAGATGAAACACATTAAGTGTACAGTGTTCAGTTCTCCATATGTATACATTTCTTTCTGTCTCTCATACAAGCACGTGCAAGACTAAAACACTAATTTATCTAGAGAGGGAGAGTTATGGCTGATTTTATGGTGCCAGGACAGGTGTGTGTCTGATTCACCAAAGCATCAATAGCTTTTTGTTTCTGCGAGGGGGATTTTTCCCCTTAAGAATTATTGGTGGTTTAGATTAAATTCCAAAAACACAAAACGCTTAATAAAACTAATTAAAGTTTTAGAAAATTGATGGCACAAGCACATGTCTAAGGCTGGGGATTACATGTTGTCTAGAAAGTATGTCTAACAGCTATAGATTTCAGTAAACTTTATAATAATTATAATCAAGGTACAAGGATAGTAAAGGTGAACTTCGATTTTACTGGCAAACAGTGATTTTTTTTTACATTCATATTATTTTAACTTAAATTGCTTGTGTTTTTTTTGTACGTTTGTAAGTGCTAACTGTATAAAGGTTAATAGAAATGAGTGCATCCCATGTTTTAAGAAGACACGAGAGTGAACAGAGGCTCAGGTCATGTATGTCCAGCAGCTGGAATGTTTCACATAAATCACAGAGACAAGCAGACATTGTGTTTGTTATGTGGTGAAATCAGTCTGCTTTCATTCTAAGACATTCTGCTTGTGAGACATCGCTGTCATTGAGGTCAGGAAGCAGATTTAAATGTGGATTAGCTTGAGTCTGCTTGATCACATTCAGATGGAGGAGCTTCTAATTGCTCGTCTAAAGCATCATGTCCATGTGTTTCAGATCCTGTGTGAAGGCAAAAGCGTTTGTGTGCTTTACCGCAACTACAGCAAAATTAAGCCCAGATCTGGCATTAAGGGCATCTGTCGTCTTCGCCCCTTCTTCACTCAGTCTACAGCTATTCCCTCATTTGTCTTCATTATTAATTCTCTCCTCTCTTTTCTCGAGTTACCACTTTGTAAGCATATTTCAAGAACCGCGGCTGGCTGTGAAACACTTTTGATGAACTGAATTACGACTCAAACCCACAGCATATATTGCCATCAATACCAAACACGCCACTATACATACAATAGACTGTACATGTGTGTTCACTAAACTGCAAACTGGCAACTAATCTATCTCTATGCAGCTTTTGAAACACCATGCATTGGCCTACACCGAAAAAGATTTTGGGGTTTAGTCCCATTCGCCTTTTTTCCAGAATGGACTGGGATAGAACAATTATTATGTTAAGTTGCTTAACTGTTTAGCAATTTGAGATTTAGTTGAAATGAAGTATAAAATATTGAATAATTCAAAACCATGAACAAAAATGGATTCTTTGTTATGAAAATTAAGAATAAAAACATAAGTTGATTAAAAATATGAAATTATAAGCAATATAAGCATTTAAATAATAAGAATTCATAAATATAGTTCTAAATATAAAGTATAAAACAAAAAGCCTTCTGCTTAAGAAGAATATCCAGTCACGATAAATCAACATTTTAACATTTACTTAGTAAATGTTTTTTTTTACACTATATAGACTCTAAGACAAAGACTGATTTTAGTGCCTTGTGCATGGATGCTAAACCTGCCTAAAAATCATCCAATTCCATCTCTTATGGACTCTCGTCACCCAAATATCTTCTGAAATAAAGGCCTTTCTGCATTTCTTCATGACTACTTCATTGTGTCTGTCTACATCTCTGACCACAACTCACAAACAGACCGGAGAACCAGCTCATGAGCTGTCAGCCTCCGTGCCCTACAGGGAATTCTCCCCATTGTCCCGTGGAAGAGCAAAAGGAATGACAAATGTGCCATATTTATTTAACCTTTTTAATGGAGAACAGCTGACTGTCTTTTCAGCATCTCGTGCTACGTTTAGGATGGCGTGTCTCGAGACCTCGGTGTACTGCATCGAGCTGTTGTTGAATTCAAACACATGTCTCAGAAGGTGAAAAGACCCACTGAAGCAGTCAGACCAACTTAGTTCTGAAGTCATCATCTGTTACGAAACAGACTATCACAATAAACCATTAAACAACAGAGGAACCGTTTCAGAACAACTATCCAAGGGCTAAAACACAGCTTGTCACGGTAATGGAACTAAACAAACAAAGTGTTTGCCATAAACACCAGAACGTGTTACACAAGACATCCCTGTTTAGGGATCCTTGTTTAGTTTTCCCACTTCTACTGCACGCTCTACACTAATTAGATCTATCTTGTATAATTCTTGAGTTCTGTATAAGTTTATTCATTTATTGATATACCCTACATTTGTGTCATCAGGCATCCGCAATTGCATACATTCACAAAAAATGATGGTTGGTGGAAGTACTGGAAATAGAATGTATGGTGAGTTTTGCTGTAGTGTTGCCACAGTAACACGTCGGTCATATCCACAAACCGGACCTAATGAACAACCATTATGGGTAATTACTGAACCATATAAACCAATTCATCAGTGTCCATCACAGCCAAACACTGTGTGTGTCTGTGAGAGAGGAAGAGAGGGAATGGTACAAACTCTTTCTCTGCCTCTATTTGTGGTTTGGCCATGATGTGGCCAGTGTTACACAGCCTCCCTATTTAAACTTTCCATCTACAACAGCAAATAACAACAAATCTCAGAGTATGTGTGTGTGGATAGTGCCTTCATTCGCTCCCTCATTCTCACATGAAAAAGACAAACACTTCTCCGTTCTCACACGTTCACGATCATGCAACAACAATCAGATAAATGGAAATGGGAATTTTTCTTGTGTGCTCTACTGGAAGTGATCAAATGCATAGAGAAACACAAGGGACTGGATAGAATGAGAAAACACCACTCACTGCTTCCATGAATAATTATAAGCCACCCTTCAAAATTGGGGCATATTGATCATCTGGCAGGAGTCAAACAAGTAAAAAAAACCAAGAGTACAGAGCATGAGAGAGTTAGAGAGTTAGTCCTGGACTTATTCGGAAAAGTAGGAGCTTTCTAACAAGAAACATTTGTTTTCAACTACAAAAATACATTTATAGTAGCATCGACAGTGCAGAAAGACATTTATACAGAAATTACAATTATAGAAATCATGTCATAAGGTGTTTTAAATATGAAATTATAAATATTGCAACATGAAATGATGGATGAAAATATGAAATATAAATAAAATATGTATTTATTCTCAAAAAAAGAAACACTGGATTGCTCTATAAAAATCTACAGAGGCGGAAAAAATGCATTTATACAGAAATTACAATTGCAATTAATAATATTATGGTTAATAATATGAAATTATAAATGTAGAAACTTGAATTGTACAGAAAGAGATCAATAGAATTTACAAACACACACACAAATTGATATTAAAATTATATTGATCTCTTTCTGTATAATATGCCCCATATGCACTTGATCTATTGAATGGTTCTGGAAAAATCCACTTTTCTTTTTCCTCTGTCTGTTTTTTTCATGCGCTCTCTTTTCATGCATGAAGGCCTGAAATAATCCGATTTGGCTTCTCCTAAACTTGGCATATCAAGAGACCTGAAATTCAACCAGATCTGTTGGATCTGTTGGAGGTGTTTTGAAAGGATATGCTTCATGTCGCCGACATCAGTCCGGACGACACCTCGGAAACACAGGAAACAATGTCTGGAGCCATAATTAAACACTGACCAGCTTTAGGAGATTGAAAGAATGGGGGGTCACATGCATCTCTGATGTGGAACAACAAAGATTACAATGAAAGTTTTAAAAGAAAAGACAGCTATGGCAACATTCAGAACAATCTTAGCAAGATAAATTATAGTGTGTGCATGTGTGTCTCTGAGTGTCATTTTGCATCTGGTTACAAATGACATCATAGGCCAGATGCTAAAGGTCAGAGGCCATGAAGGGAATACAGGGAAGAAGACAGGAATGGAGAGAAGACCACAGGAGATGCCCCAAATAGAAATACTGATAGATGTATCTGCAGCAGCTGAATTATGAAGTGCTTGTAAACACACACTCACACACACACACACACACACACACACAAACACAGATACCATGACATTTAACAGCCTGTGTCTGACAAAAACTCCACACACTCACACTGTATTATAAACTGTATGAATAATTCATATGGTATTTGCCATCTCAAATGAGGCACAGAATCTGAAGTGAAATATATGCCAGAAAAAGTTGCATTTATTGTATTTGGAAAACAATTTATGAAATATTTTAAATATACATTTATTATTTAAATATTATTATTATAAAATTATAAAAAACTATACAGAAGGCAATCATTTAGAATATCAGAAAACCGATTTATAATATTTGTTTACTTAAATACTTTAAATTCAACAATTACTTGTCAAAATGTTAAATATCAAATATAAATGCTTAGTATTAATTTAAAGATTAAATGAAATGAACTGAAATGAAATGAAAACCTTTTGACAGAACTGATACTAAAATGTAGCAGTTTCTAAGCTGATTGAAGCAGAGGAAGGTAAAGGATAACTAATATCTGTAAAGCAACTTTTCAGAGTTCAAAGTTCAATTGAACTTACCTGAGCTCTGTGCTTCACTTGCTTCTTAAAGTATATCCAAAAATACCAATGAATCATGCAGATTTTTGTCTGTATGAACTGCTCACACCCTCCCTTTGAACGCCTAAACAAGCCTGAGAGCTCCTTCAATCACTCACACACGTACACACTCTCTGGCACTCTGGGTAGAGCTGTGACTGAAACACACATACAGCTGAGGAAAAAGAGAGAGAGGGAGGGAACGGGAGGCTGTAATACAAGAGTAAATGAGGAGAGAGAGAAAGACACTGTAACTGGGAATAAAGATTCAGTGGCACTCTATTCATTCATTATTTTTCTCTTATTCATTCTCTCTTTTGCAAATCGCTTCAAACTCTAATGTCGACTTCACCCTGCATCTCCTCAAATTATTCCCATGTCACAGGAACTATTTGACTTCAGTCTGCCATTTGACTTGGTCTTGAATTGAATGCAAGATTTCTTAGAAATTGAGAAACATCTCAAATTGGAGTATACAGCTTTGAGGGGTGAATGGAGCAGAACCTGATTTTACCAAGTGAGACATGTTCCTGGGACAACATCGTTGTTGACCCTGGAACAACATTGTGATTAACCAATCAGATTTGAAGAACCAGTTTTTAGATTTTGTGAAGTTTACGCTTAAAATCAGTGTTTGGTGCTTGTACATCAGTGTCATTCATCTATCATTTCCTCTGATTTTAAGGATTACTCATGGTTAAGGTTAGGTTTAGGTGTAGGGATATGGTTAAGAATATATTTTTGGAGTAAAATGTTGTTCCAGGGTCAACAAAATATGTTGACCTAGGAACACATCGAACTTGGCAAAATCAGGACGTGCGTGAATGGAGGACATCTCTTAAAGGGACAGTATGGTTGGTCTCATTAAAATGCCACTGATCTACAGCATAACAAAGAAGATACTGCGATGATGTGTTACATGCACATCATTTCGAAATAAAATCCAAATTTAGACTTTATTCCAAAACTGATCTTTTGATTTTTCACAGCTATTGGATATTCCTGTGTACATAAAAAACATTCAAATCCCGTTATTCTCTGCTTCTTACAGTATATTTGACATGTTTGCTCTTGCCATTTATTGCATGTGAATCATTTTGGAGCATAATTTAACTGACTTCTCATTCACATCCTGAACAATAAAACAAAAAAGCATGATAAATTGTAAAATGTCTGTCCAATAAGACTGTCTACAAATTTAGCTCATGATGTTTCTTTTATTGTTTATAAAAGGCCTCTTGTCTTTATCTTTAGCTTTATTTATATCACCCAGAATAACCGTGTAATGTATTTGCACTATTCAATACTTTAGAACTGTTTTGAAACTCCTGTTAAAAGTTTATTTTATTTTAAAGAAATCAATAATTTTATTCAGCAAGGATGCATTAAATTGTAATAAAGACCTTTATGATTGTGATGAGTGGGGCGGATGGAGTTAATGCACGACACCTGTGCTACTCACCGGTCTCGAGTCCCACGGAGGAGCTCCGGAAGGATAAAAAGAGGAGTGACGATAAGACGAGCTCAGAGAGGACCAGGCCTGGATTTTATTTTGTGTTTTGCTTTTGTTTGTGCATGACAGTCAACCGCGAGGAGCTGTCGCACTCTGTGTTTATTTTATTATTGAGGTTTGGCTGTCCAACCCTCTCTCATTGACACATTAACACAATGAAACAGGTTGAAACCATTGTTACTGCTCTGCAAACAGTGCAAAGGCTCTGTTAGAAATATTGTACTGCAACAATTTTGTCATGTTTACATTTTTTATTATTAATATTATTATTAATCAAATGCTGAAAAATTCATTCAGGTATCAGATTTCCTTAATCTTAGAAAAAATATATATAAAATATATATAAAAAATATATGAAACAAACATAAAAAAAAACGTTGCAAATATTTATACTATTGTGTCATTTAGCGTCATTTGGCATTTTAATAATCTTCAGACACGGACAGAAATAGTACCTTAGAAGAACTCACGTAGTACTGAGTTAAAAAAAAAAAAAAAACACTAAACAGCACCTGGTCTCAGTCAAACAGATGGCTCTCACCTGTTTCATCTCTGCAGTCTGGGACAGTGAGAAACAAGATACAGAGGCAAGCAGGCCATCTTATCACTTATAACTTTTTGGAACCGGCAGAGGCATGTAATACAGTACAGTTAATCCTTATTTGGGGTGAGGTTTAAACCTGTTGTGGCATATTGAGATTGTAACATATCGCAGACCTTCTTGGAGAGTTAGTAACTCTCAGTCTTTCAGTCCATAAACAGGTGGAACATTTGGGTGGGGTATTTATGGAGCTTGCTGCATAAAGCTTAGAAAGCACACATACCGCCAGAAACACACACACACACACACACACAGAAAACAAGAGACACATACTCATATCTGTGCATTAAGGCATTTGTAAACCAGCACACGGAATGATGCAAAAACACATCCACACCCATTTTTATAGTTAGAAAGATGTCTAGCTTTAAAAAGTGTGTTTTTTTTTTACAAACACCCCTGCAAGATTTGCTTGTACGCATTCTGTAACCCACACCTCAACAGTTCCCCTTGTGCCAGTGTCCCCCTGTGAATATTTATCTGACCAAGGAGGCAATTCCTTTAGAAACAGGACAAAGTTATACAAATTACTTTATTTATGAATATTTATTACCTTTGATGACATCTAAGTATTGAAGACAGTTTAGCCTCAGTGTAAAAAATAAATAAACAAATAAATAAATAATCACTTTTGAGCTGTTTAAAATAGGAGATAAAGCGCACTGTCAATATATAGAAAGCTGAGAAATGCTGACTCTGCAGGCAGCATATGGAACTAGGACTGAAAATCAACTTTATGGACATTTTTTGTAAATCGCATGGCAAATTGATGAAAACGAAACACAGTTCTCTTTTGGACACACTAGTGTCATGAATTTGTCTTTCCTAAGATTGTTTCAAATCCTATCTACTGGGATAGACTGAATGATACCTGAAGGCACCATAGATGTATCCTTCACTGACTATGACATCTCACTATCCTAGTAGTTTGTAAGTATTGTAGTAATTTAATATTCCCTTTAGTTATCACCAACGATATCTCTTTTTTGTTGCAGATCATTAAACCGTTATGCTGCTCTTAGAAGTTTGTCCGAGATCAGTATTGGGAGGTACCTTTGTTCACAAACGGTCATAATGCAGTCTTAATTATGAGCAATAAAGTCACATTTGCAAAACAAAGGTCATGATGGGATACAAAGTTGCAGGTTACGAGAAAATATTTTTTTTTTTAGATATTTCCAAAGGTCATCTTGGTATCATCTCAAGATGCTTTCCAGTCACCATGGCAACCTTTAGATTTCCCCAAGGAAAGAACACATAGTAAAAAACAAACGTTAGTCCTGTCTGGTGCACTTAAGATGCTTAAGCAAACACTCTAACATTGCTCTCTAAATATTAATGAGGATTCATGAGAACCATCATCTATTGAGAGAAGTCAATGATGGTGAAAAATATACACAAGATTGAGAAAGACAAATACTGCGTTCAAAGACCAGCAATGAAGTTCAGATGAAATGGATGAAAGGTTTACCTGGATTTTGAGCTGGTAAAAAGTTTCCTTTTGTGTTTCTGTTTGAGTTTATTTAGCAGATACATTGTGTATTTTACAGTTTCCCTCCCAATTCTCTTGTCCTGTATTAATGTGTTGCACACACAGTTGGACCAAAACGTCATCCTTCAGCCTGTACTGTGTGTGTTGGGGTTGAACAATTATGGACTTCATTTGTTTGTAAATCAAAAGCTGGAGAAAAAACTAAAACTACAGTAGATCAACTGCAGAGACGTGGTCACAAACTCTCACTGACATCTGCCTCAAACTCACATTAATTTCATTTGGCTTTTGAGATAGCTAATGCGTCCAACAAACACAAATCAGTGTATACCCAAAGGCACGAATGAGCTACAAAGTTGCCATGCTCTCCATTTTACAGTACGCAGTCAATGTACAAGTTATACAGGTCCAAATCTGATGGAGGTCTTCTAACGGCTGTTAAACAGACCCATTCAAGGACAGAGAGACAACTGATGTCATCTCTCATGCAGGAGGCCTTTCCTGGCTTTGTTTTGCCTCATTTTACTTCTTGGGACATCTGTTGAACTGTATCTGTTTAATGGTTCAGAGCCTTCCAGAACAATCTCTAACAATAGCCTATGTGTGCTTTTACATCATGTTCACAAACATGTAACATAATTTGAGTCTTTCTCAGGCTCCGGATGTTTTTCACAATGAATGATTCACACAGCTTTGTTTATTTGCACATGTGAGCTATATAGACACACTGCAAGATATCAAATTCTCACAGTGAGCTACACTGCAAAATATAAAGCAACACTGAGAGATATAATGTCAAACTGAGATATGTGACACCAAACAGTGAGATATAAAGTCACACTGCAAGATATGATGTCACACTTTAAGATAGTCACACTACATGATATAAAGTCAGAATGAGAAGTATGTCACACTGCAAGATATAAGGTCACTCTGTGAGAATATAAGTCACACTGCAATATATAGGTCACAATAGGAGATATAAGGTCACACTGCAAGATACAAAGCCACACTGTGAGATATAAATCACACCGCAAAATTCAAAGTCTCACTGCAAATATAAGTCATACTGTGAGCAGACAGAGTCACACTACATAATATAAACTCAGAATGAGAAGTATAATGTCACACTGCAAGATGTAAGTTCACTCTAGGTGATATAAAATCACGCATGCTATTTATTAAGGTGTTGCAATACATAAAGTCACTGCATTATATAAGATTACACTGCAAGATATAAATCTATTCGAAGTCATACTGTTAGATATAAAGTCAGATCAATATATAAGGTTACACTGCAAGATAGTCACACTGTGAGATACAAGGGTATTCCCAATCTTCTGTTTTCTGTCTTCATTTACCCTGATGTCATTCCAAACCTATAACTTTCTTTCTGTGAACCATAACAGAAGATGTTCTGAAGAACTGTTTTTGATGAAAGTCAATGGGGTCCAAAACAACACGGTGTAAACGAAAAGCACTGTGACATTTTTATTTTTTTATATATTCTTTTGTGGTCAACATTCCTCGTTATTGTATGCACTGTAAAAAATAAGTGTAATTTTAACTGTAAAATTTTGTAAAAACGCTACGGAAAAAAACTGATAATAGGTTAACAGTAAGTTCCCGTACTATATACAGGGAAAAACTGTAAAAGATCTAACAAAGCATTTAATGTAAATTTACAGTAAAATTCTGTTAATTATACAGCTTTTAGAAGTAAAAAAAGAACAAATCAATGTATAATTTACAGTCTAAAACTGTAAACTGATATTCCCAGAATTCCCTGCGTGACACTCCACGTTTGAAAGTATTTTGTTTAAATAATCATGTTTTTAAATAGTTCTTGTTATCAGTTATGTACATTTGAGCTTTATGTTACATCTTCTGTAGCTTAATGAAAGTTTTTTGCATTATTTAAGTATCACGTGTGTTACCATGATGGTGTTTTGTGTTTCCATAAATGTGCACCTTCTATATGTAAATATATACTTCTGCTTGTGGTGAAGCTACTTGTGATGAGCTTTGATACTTCATGTGGCTTTCTCTTATACAGTACCATCTTTATTATTATGGTGGTTGTCAGTATTTTCAAGGTACAAAACAGATTTAATTTTGTGTGTTGTTGAATTTACTGGTTTATATTCACATTTTCTTGTTTGTAAATTACAGCTTTATATTGTAAAATTAACAGTTTTTGACGTAAATGTGTTTACAGTTTTCTGTATTTTTACAAAATTATTCTGGCAACCACAGCTGCCAAAAAGTTTTTGTAAAAACAACAAGAATTTTTTTACAGTGTGAACTATCCTTTTAAATTCTCAGACAAATTGGTTTTAAGGCTTAGTTTCTGGTTTCTGTTGGACTTGTCTCTCAAACCGCTAAAACCATCCGTGATATTCACCAGCATTTGGAGCACTCCACATCTAAATCAACTTTATATGGCCTGTCTTTAAAAGATGCACTCAGGTTTACATTAGATCACACATCATACTTTAAAAACAGCTCAGTTTCATGAATGAGCAACGGTACAATCATCTACAGTTGCGCTATTAAACATGACACCATTCAATGTGAAATGGAAAAAATTTCACATCGATAAAAGCCAAAATACATTCATCTTCATGTACACGCTCAATGACTTCAGCTGTCATTAACGGACCACTGCCAATACAGACTCTTCCAGGCGTTTCACGTGCAACTGTGGCCTACTTTTGACTCCAGTGAGTTCTTGCACAGTGAGCAAAGGCATTATATAAGTGAATGATTCAGTTGACCCTGACCCCTGCCTCCCTCAAAGCAGACGTTTATAGAGTCGGTAATATCACAAGGGTCAGTTTAACAGGCGAAAGCAAATGCTCAGAGACACAACTCCCTGAGACTGTGACATCATCAGCAGAACTCCGGCGCCTCACGGTCGAACCCCACAGAACCAAAGAGATGGATGGAGATGAGAAAGAGGATTAAAAGAGGAAAGAGACAGAGGGGAGGACTTATGAGCAAAGTGGAAAGAATTTTCTAAAGGGACAGTTCAAACAAGAAAGAGACAGATGGGGATGTGATAAGAGCGTGTGATAAAGAGAAAAATGAGGGAAAAAAGACAAATGAGTGCTATGATATGCTACACTGACTTATATAAAGAGATTGAAGAGAGAGAGAGAAATGACCAGATGTGGAGTTGGACAGATGAAGAGGTCTGTGTCTTTTGTCAGTTTAATAGACAGACTGTAATCCTGTCACAATCTGCAGGCTAATATATTCTGTTCAAATATTTCGGCACGGCCTGAAAACATATTAATAAACTTTCATGAACTTTTTGATTCCACAGACCCCAAATTTTGATGATTAACTATGGACAAATAGTAAATATTTATATTATAGAAATGATAAAAATATGAAAATTAAATATTTTTAGTCAGAATTTAATCTTAATATTAATATGTATATTATAGAAAACATATAAGGATATACTATAAAAATGTGTATTATATTATATTATTCTGGTTAATAAATATTAATATAAATATTATAAAATACTATGTACAAAATTTGACTTCAAATGTACAAGATTTTTTATAAACGTAGCATAAAAACAGTATATAGTAAATATTAAAAGCCGTCGCCATTATCTATATTATCATATTTACATCAATATTCTGATAATGCAATCCATGTAACTGTAGCTAAAGTGTATGTGCTTGTTGTCCTCTCAAATGAGCTCTCATGAAATAAGTTTAAATATAAATGTAAAACATTATATGTTAAATGTTTCATTTTATGTTAAGTTGACACTACATATACAGAAATTCAAATCTATTTCTCAGTCCAATAAAACATTTGATTACTCGCATGATTTCCAACCTGTGTTTAAAAGAGCAAAATAGTGACAATGGTAAAACAGATTTGATTTCAGAATGAGCTTTATTACCAGGTATGTTTACACATACGAGGAATTTGTTTTCGTGACCGAAGCTCCGCAATGCAACAGAATGACAGCGACAGAACAAAAACACATGATAAAAGAATACAAATTTCAAAAGATTTCATCAGAAGATGATCTCTAATGCCTCTGACTAACTCAGTCAAGTGTTCTTGCATGCTAATAGTTCAAGTCGTAAATAAAACAAAACATTCTGAACCCCATAACACCTGTATTTATTGCTTACCACTTGCGATTGGATCACCGAGACAGATGTTAATACCAGGTGTAAGCAGGTCATTCATTCACAGACATGCACTCACCCACGTACACTTGCGTGCATCCACATGCACACACAAACACGTACACACATATAATAAACCAGTCATAAACACAAACGCCTGCTTTTCACACCAACTGACTTTCACACCAAATCTCAAAATACAATTACACCACAAACACAAAACACGAACAATGTCAGATATGAGAGATACTGTATAAGCTACATAATTGATAGCAGGTTAAGGTTCAAAGTGCTGCCAGTCTCTCGGCCCAAACTCAAGAATTCAGGCACATTCAAGCCTAACAGCCATATCAAGCCCTGCATCACGGTACACCCCTTGAACCCACCTGAGATCTAAAGTGTGTGTGACCATCTTTGTTCCATATATGGTATTCTCCATATGCTCTGAACATCAGCTAAGATAAAGCTAAATATTTTTGGACATCTATGTGCGTCTGTGTTTGTTAGCAAGCAGACTTTAGCATGCCAAAGTGACAGAGTCCTTGTTAACACCATCATGTTCTTTACGTGGTCCATGTGAGTGTGCGCTTGGGTAAGAAGTAAGCTAGTGTGTGAAGTTAGCTGACAAGTGTGTGCTGTTTCACGCAGCTCTGTGAGTACGGGACCTTTGCTGGCTTTTTGGATCTTGTTTTTGTGACCTCTGATCTCTCACTACGTCTTTGCCTCATTCACACCAGCAGCATTGCGTTCCAGCTGTCTTTGGATATTGCTGTTTTATCAGGACTGTCTTCATGACATCATCGCTGTCATCATTATCATCATTATTATGCAGGATTCTGGCTGCAGTATTTACTCTTATCAGTTCTGATTCTGCCTGTCAGCTCACAGAGCTTTAAATGCTCTTCCTATCAGCAGGAAATTGTTCTCACAGGGGAAGGAAAGGGAGAGTGAAAAATGTACACCTGATGGTTAGTTCATGATGATTTACAGAAATAACTGGTATATTTTTATATTTGTTTTAAATAATATTATGAGAATGAAACTGCCAAATAAACATGTTATAAAACATTTCTATAAAATATGTATTAAATTTAAATAATAAAATAAAAAAAGATTAGGCATGTAGTAAAGCATAAGTAAACATTTATTAGTCAAACTAATATATAAATATGTATATTATGGAAAAATATAAATATTGAAAATAAATATACACATTAGTCAAAATATAATAAATAAATATATATATATATATATAGTAAGTAAATAAGTAAATAAATATTTATGTTTATTAGTCAGAATATGAAGATGCAATTATTAGTCAGATTTAATATAAATATACGTTTATATAATATAAAGAAAGAATATAATTATTTATATTACATTCTGACAAATAAATATGTATGTTTTATTCAAAATATATTAAAATCTTTATTACAGAAATAATATAAAGACAGAAAATGAATTATTAGTCAGAATATAAGTATTTTATAGAAATAATATAGAATAACAATATATTTATTATAAGACAAAATAACTTATTTATTAATAAATTAATATTAAATATTTATTTAAAATAAAAATAACACTTCTTAATAGTTTTACATGGTCATTATTTTGTTTATCGGCTCTTTTATGTAACCATAATTAATGCGTCCTCAAAAATATCTAACAATAAGTTTTGGTGTTTGCATTTCTCTGTAATCAAGTGCTTCTTTTTCTTTTTATTGTTTTTAGTCCCAGGTGGCTGCTGTACACTGCACTGCATCTCGGCATAAACAAAACACAACAGCACTTCATGGGACCACCGTTGCTAAGGGTTACGTCATACAGTAATGCTGGTCTCTCAATGTCTAAGTGCCCTGTGCCGAACACAGATACTGAACTTCAGTCTTTACCTGTTGCGTGCAGAATGGGGTAAAACCAAAGGCTAAAGATCATCATACACAAAAGACAGCTAAAGCTTTGTTTAAAATGTATGATTGGTTGGGACTGAACCATCTGGAAGACATAAACATATACAAAGCATAGCAACAAAGCAAGATTATCTAAAAAATAAACATACAGGGAAAAAACATAAAACAAGAAATTATATAAGAGAGAAGAAAAATCTCTGCAGATGCTAAATACGGTCAAAAAAGAACAGATAATTAACCTTGTAGAAATAGTAGCAAAGTTATTCAAACCCATATGAAACCAACAATGCAATTATACATTTCTAAGTATCGGACACGTGCAGTTTAAACTTGATTTTTCCTTTTTTGTTTGTCATTGAACCATAAATAAACCATTATTTGTAACTGTATGGAGGAAATGTGTGTGTTTAGCACAGAAGTTAGTCTAAGGCAAATGACACCTTAACAGTAAGATTGTAAGCACCTCACATGGTTCAAACAAATCATAAGGTTATGACAAAATACATTTTAAGTCATAACAGGCCAAAATTCAAGTCATTATTTCTATTATGGAGACGTGTTCAGACTCCTCACTCAAAGCCCAGAGCCATGTTAGTGAATAATGCTCATAAACACACAAAACAGATACAGGTTAAGAGGTCAGTACTAAAAGGGTTTTAGAGAAGATTTTTCATCACCTACTCATCTCTGATCCACATGTTTCTGATGTATCACACAAACACACTTCAGTCAGCCACTGCAGTTTTAGACTCATGTTTATGAGATGACATCATAATTACAAGCTACCGTGAAACAAACAAGAGCAGGTATGAAACCTGACAGAGCCGTTTTCCCACAGATCTCAGACACCTTTAAAGTAGAACGATCACTTCTTTATATTCACATAAACACTACTTTTCAAAAGTGTGGGATTCCTTTGCTCATCAAGTCTGCACTTATTGGATCAAAACAAAACAAAACAAAATTGTATAAACAATACTAATTTTGTGGAATATTATTGCTTCCTGTTTGAAAATGATTTAAAATGTAATTTATTCCTGTGATTGCAGAGCTGAATTTTCATGTTTGTTCAGCGTAGCACAGTGACACACTTGTTGTTCTTGAATTCCTTACTCTCAACCTTCTTTCCCAAGCAGTATTCTTCCTTACATCCTCACTCTCCACCCTTCGCTCTTTTTCGGCCCCTCTTGAATTCCAGCAATAGTCGGAAAATGCTCTATTTGCATGACAAGTCCTCTTGTGGTTCATTCCAAGAATGTTGGAAAAAACATCCTTATTCACTCTTGTGTTGGTCTCTTTCCTTCCCTCTCTCCCTCTAGCTCCTGCTTATGTCCCTCACTCTGTGTGACAGAACATGCATCATTGATTCTTCCCCCTAAGGTATGTTCTGATCTTCTTCTTTTTAAGGAATTTTCCAACAGTAGGCAATTGAGCCTGGACAGTTTGTACAAATACGTAAATACACCAATAATGCATCACTATGCTGTTCTGGCCCATTAGCATGTGAAGATACAATGTAAAGCAAGGAGAGCACCAGGTGTTCAAGGTTTAACAAAATCAAATAGATCAAATAGACCCCAAAGTCTGGGGTCAGTTTTTTATTTTTTATTTTTTTTTTTTTTTTTTTAAGAAATTAATACTTTTATTCAGCAAGGATGCACTAAACTTTGCAAAAGTGACAATGAAGACATTCATAAATTATAGTGTTACAAAAGATTTCTATTTCAAATAAATGCTGCCATTTCATTTTTCTATTAATCAAAGAGTCCTGAAAATATTCATTCATCATGGTTTCCACAAAAAAACATTAAGCAGCAACTGTTTTCCATATTGATAATAATAATAAATGTCTCTTGAGCACCAAATCATCAGAAGGATCATAAAGATATGAGCAAGAAAATTAAAATTAAACTTTGCCACCACATGAATAAATTACATTTTAAACTGCATTAAAAGTTCTTTAGTATTATTTGATAATATTATTGTTTTACTGTATTTTGATCATAAAAATGCAGCCTTGGTGAGCATAAGTGACTTTTTTCAAAAACATTAAAAACTCTTACTGGCCCCAAACATCCCTGAAAATCTTTTATAACAAGGGATTGATTCACTTTTGCTGAAAGTATGTATAAATAAATAAAAAAACACTGATGTTTTCAACTTAAATATCTTCTACTGTTAAGGGGGTCATATGATCCAATTAAATTTTTCCTTTCTCTTTGGAGTGTTACAAGCTCTTGGTGCATAAAGAGTTGCAATGACTAAAGTCTCAACTCCAAGGAGATATTCTTTATTAAAATTAAGACTCATCCACGCCCTCCTAAAATGGCTCGTTCTAACACGCCCCCAAATGTCTACGTCACGATGTGGAAAGATTTGCATAACGCCACCCAAATATTCAAGCAATGTCCATGTTGCCGCCTGCGCCATGTTGTGGAGAAACTGTGTTTCATTGTGAAAGCGAAACTACTTGTTTGGCCTTCTAAAAGAAAACACAATTAGAAATCTGTGGTTAAGTTGTATTTACAACACTGTTCCAAAACAGTTTAACCCAAATATTCAGATGTGTGCAGCGCATTTTATGGAGGACGAGGACTAGTAGCCTACAAATGCTGGTGTCTGTTTCTATAAAGTTGGGCAATTCTAACTTTGCAAGGACAGTCTGGAACTTCTGACACACAGTACGTTTACATATTTAAAGCATTTTCCACTGATGATTCAAACATGAGTTTTAAGCAGTGCAGAGTAGCACTTGTTGTTTGTCGTTTCTCTGATCACAAATGGTTTTATGTTTACGCAGCACAATACGTAACTATGCAATTACACACAAAAACCACAGTATAAGTCATTATAATGAGTAATTATGTCCCCAATGGATGCAACTGGATTGTCTCGTCACACCGGGACACACGCATCACAGTATGATGAGGGGCGTTCTCTTTTAACACAGACTTTTATGGGATGGATGTTTGCTTCAAGTGATAGGCCAGGTAAGTGAAATTATATTATCTTGCTGTATGTCTGTTGTTTTCTTAACATTTTCTGACTAAAAGCAACCAAAAAGCCATTTTAAAGTGGTTAAGCAAATCATAATAATAATAATAATAATAATAATAATAATCCTCAGGGGTCCCCAGACCAATTCAATTAGTGTGCTTCCTCTATTTTAAGTACCACGAAGCTCCACTGCTTTTTTTAAAACTTAAACCACATAAACACATTGCATTACAACAAAAACATAAAATAATGTTCATCAACATCATGTGACCCCTTTAAAAGCATATAACAGCGAAAAGTCCTACAACTCCTCAATATAAATGTTTTAAGAATGAGCTAAAGGAAACAGAATAACATTGAGGTACTAAAAATGAAAACAGATTTAGAGCTCTCATATTCATTCATATTCATTCAGGATCGTTCTCTCGAGGAGGGGGTGAAATGCTGGCATGGAAACCTGAGCTTGTAATTGAGAGTGACTCGAGAGCAGACATTTTTAGAAATACGAAGGAAGATCTCCTGCTAAGATCTGGCAACCTCATCAAAGAACAAGCTCAAGGGAAACAAGTGATAAAATGTGAAAGAGCCATTAACCGGAGAAGTAATGAATACACACACATGCTCACACACTCATAGGGAAGCTGCTCCTATAAGAGAACATAACTTCCACATCACTTTGTTTCCAATTAGTTTTATTATAATGAGAACCTTGTCGTCCTGCTATGTGTGTGTATATGTTTGTGTGCGACACATGGTGTTTGTTACATCTGAATTTGTTAAGCATTTTCACAACAATTTCCTACAATAATGTTCTTTAAAAATATGAATGTACAAACTAAGTGTGGAGTAAATATTCTTACGAACATGTGATATTTTATTTGCTAACATCAGATATACATGCATACATGTTTACATTAATGCACGCCACTTTGGCTGAAAACATTTATTCTCAGTGTAGACATCATGTGATACATAAAGATATGCCTGGCAACTTTTATGATCCGTAAACAAAATATAAGACTAAAGAACAGTTTAGATAACAGGAATGACAAATAAAGCCATTCGTAATAATAAATAATAATAATTATATATAATATAATTTATAATTGACTATGTTCTCAAAACAACCCAGGCTACATTAGGGTACAATGAATATCATTTGGATTAGTTTTTCCATACTTAGCAGTATGGGCGATGTTGTGTGAATTTAAGCTTTTGGGAAAATTGGGAAATTAAAAATGAGATTAAAGATGAAGAATTAAGTCTTAATATGATGATAAATACTAAAATGATTGTGTAACACCTCATATGACTGTACATATGCCCTAAGGACAATACTGAGGAACAAATGCGAAATTCTCTGGCAGCCACACACACACACACACAAGACAAAAGAATCACTTAAATTTCTATCTGCACAGATAAAGGCTTGATGACACATGTGCGGCTTCACACCTGCACAAACACACACACACACAAACACACACACATAAACAAACAGATGTGCTCTACCCTAAGAGATCTCTGGGCTTCATTCCTTAGATGCATAAATCTATAGAGGCACCTCTATAAACATGGCCACTATTTACCTCTGTGCCAAAGCCAATGTTTATCTAACACCTTTCCTCTCCACACCTGCAAATGATTGGAGCTAATGGTTTAAATAAAAGAATGTGAACTAGGAAGATAAACTCTCTACCAGAGATGATGTCACTGGGTCAGTATCCTGGTCAGGTCTTTTCACTAAAAGACGAGCAAGCAGTCAGCCTTACTAATCTCTCGTGTAGGCCAATTCCTCACAAATGTTAGCCTTAACGTAGAAAAAAAAAATTAAGTGTTTTCTCAAAGAAATGTTCCGATTGGGTCTATATTGTACTTTTCATTATTATTCCTTACTGTAACTGTTTGGATCTATCATATAGTCATGGACCACTCACGTTTCACAGTAAAAGATGATGCTTAATGCACAACACTTAAAAGAAGGTGCATTAGCTCACAGATGTAAAATATACTCAGTTGACACATGCTGATGATGTCCTTTATAGGTTCAGCAGACGCAAAAAAGAAAACTGACGCTGTTTAGTCACACACAATTTAATTCCAAAAGGGTGCGTGAGAATGACTTCACACCCATTACTTTATGAAAATGATCTGGAGCTACAAAAATAAAGAAATTATGCACAAAAAAATTCACATTTGATAATTATGTCAGCCAGAAGACTCTAAAGTAATATAATACAGTACATTGTGTAAGGTGTTATTGTAAGTCCTATATTATCAAAATGTTTCATTGTATATATATTGAATATCCATTCAGTGTGATTCATTGCCATTTGCCCTTCAAGAAGCAAAGACAGAGACAAGAATATGCATGTACTGTATCTGATGCAGACCTGAGCTGCAGTAGTTACACAGGTACTCAATGTATATATTAAACCATTGTCTGTTACTAGAGACCCACTCTATTTACTCTAATTTCCATTTTTAAACAATACATGTAAAGAGATCTTAAGTTGTGAGATCATAGAGATGGACCTGACAAAAAGACTATCCTAACTATATTATTATTATCTTATCTAACTCGATTTATCTATTATTATATTATTATTATTATTTATTTTGGGGAAGTCATGGCCTAATGGTTTTAGATTCTGATTTGTAATCCAAAGGTTCGAGTCTCGCCTCTGGCTGGCAGGAATTGTAGGTGGAGGGAGTAAATGTACAGTGCTGTCTCCACCCTAGATATCATGACTGAGGTGCCCTTGAGCAACGCACTGAACCCCCGACTGCTCCCCAGGTGCCGCAACATAAATGGCTGCCCACTGCTCCGGTGTGTGTTCACAGTGTGTGTGTGTTCACTGCTCTGTGTGTGTGCACATTGGATAGGATACATGCAGAGTATGAATTCTTAGTATGGATCACCATACTTGTCTGTATGTCATGCCACTTTAACTGTTCTCTTTAATTCCTCATGGACAACGAAAAATGTATTTCTTAATCAGTATTCTCATTTTGTTGCCCAGTAAAGATATCCAGTATACAACATTATTAAAACAAGATAAAATATATTTAAAATTCTTATTCAATTTAGCTTCTCAGGTTAACTGATAATTGTTTAAAATACTTGGAAAACAAGACAAAAATGCTAATCAGTATTACCATAAATTGGAAAATGGTTCACAATTACACTTTCGCAATTATTAAGTTTCCAAACCAAGTATCATAACTATAAAGATAACTATAAGGATAAAGATACTACTGTCCACACCAACAGATAATAATGTTTTGTTCATAAGCATGTGCTGTGGTTGCCTCTTAAAAGTTAATACATCAGCTGCATATATTGTGATGTGAACTTCACACTTCACATAGAGTTAGAACGATTTATATTTAGTTATCTTCTTTAGACAGATACATTTATCTACAGTATATATTTATCATCCTTATTATTTTCCACTTGGAAACAGAAGTCTCCCTTATGTTTTCAGAAACCTCTAGCCTTGAACTCTCCATGCAAACTATGAAAAATCTGTCTCGATAAATATAACTCTAGGTTATGGAATACCTGTATGTATTCTCTATAGTATTTATACCAAGGGTCTCTGCAGTGTCTACAATGAGGTGCAAGTTAATAAACCATATCTGTTCTTGCAGAATCTGACTCGAACCTGAGATGCAACACTCCCACCTAGAGGCAGAAAATCCCACCGTCAGTCAATCTTAGATAAATGGCAGGACACATACTATATCTCCATGTGGGGCTATTCAATGTGCTCTTTCTCTCTCTCTCTCTCTCTCTCTCTCTCTCTCTCTCTTTCTCTCTCTCTCTCTCTCTTTCCAACAACTACATAGTCCCTAAGAAGACGGAGAAAGGTGGAGAAAGTAAAGCCATACTGAAAATGTCCAGTCATGGCATGGATAGCATTCCAGAGCCTGGCTCCCTCATGCCGGCTGGAGGCCTATTTATATTGACAGGATGAGGCCCAGTTGCAGTGGCAGAAGGAGAAGGATGAGGCTTTGCATTTCCAGTGTGCAACCACCACATCCATGGAGTCTAAGTGTGTATCTGTCCCCTTTCATTATGCAACCCAATGTGGGCAGAAATACCCATTTAAGAACAGGCTAAACTTACTAACTTAAACCAGACTGGTTTATTGTTTAGAGCTGGATTAATGCTAGTCTAGTGATATATGCATTCCTTAGCATATCCAATAGCTCAGAACAATTTGATGATGGAACAGAAACTATGGACTCTCTCTTTTCTAGCATTTTAGTTATGGTTGCTCCTTTACGCTTAAAGGGTTAGTTCACCCAAAAAAGAAAAATGAGACTGCGTATTGAATGGCAGGAAAGTACCCTATCCTACAGAAAACGTAAAAAATGTCTAGATCTGATTACTTTGCATCACTTTTAGAAGGAAACAAACATAACCCCAAGTATTTATTCAATACAGTGGCTAAATTATTGAAAAATAAAGCATCAACAGGTGTTTGACATTTCCCAGCAGCACAACAGTAATGACTTTATGAACTACTTTACTTCCAAAATCGATACTATTAGAGATAAAATTATAACCATGCAGCTGTCAGCTACAGTATCCCCTGAGGAACAATTCTACTCATTCTCTACTATAGTAGAGGAAGAATTGTTTAAACTTGTTAAATCATCTAAACCAACGACATGTATGTTAGACCCTATTCCATCTAAGCTCATAAAAGAGGTGCTTCCAGAAGTCATAGATCCTCTTCTGACTATTATTATTTCGTCATTGTCATTAGGATATGTCCCCACAACCTGGCTGTTATTGAGCCTCTCATCATAAAACCACAACTAGACCCCAAAGAACTAGTTACAGACAAATCTCGGATCTACCTTTTCTGGCCAAGAAACTAGAAAAAGCATCCTCACTATTTTATTTCCTTCTCAGAGAAAAATGGTTTCTGTGGGGATTTCCAATCAGGATTTAGACCGTATCAAGGTACTGAGACTGCTCTCATTAGAGTTAGAAATCATCTGCCCTTTTCATCTCTATTAGTCCTGTAACTAGTGTTCGACACTATTGACCACAGCATTCTTTTGAATAGACTAGGAAACTTTGTTGGCATTAATGGAAGTGCATTAGCATGGTTCAAATCATACTTATTTGATCACCATCAATTCGTAGCAGTAATTGAAGAGGTATCATATTGATCACAAGAGCAGTATGTAGTACCTCAAGGCTCAGTACTAGGGCTGTTACTTTTCATGCTTTCATATTGGAAGATATCACAGAGAAACACAGTGTTAGCCTTCACTGTTATGCTGATGATACCAGCTCTATATTTCTTCACAGCCTTGTGAAACTCACCAATTTGAAAAACTGGAATGCATAGTCGGAACGGAACGGAATGCATAGTCAATATAAAAAACTGGATGATGAGAAATTTCTTACTGCTAAAGAGTTGATGTGTTTACTACAGGATTTAAAAACGTATGTAATAACCTAGAACACTGTCTAATACTCGATGGCTGCTCTGTCAATTCTTCGTCATCAATTAGAAACCTAGGCGTGCTATTTGATAGCAGTCTTCCCTTTGAAAGTTTCTAGCATTTATAAAACTGCTTTTATCCATCTTAAAAATATATCTACATTACGACCTATGCTCTCAATATCTGATGCAGAAATCTTAATTCATGCATTCATGGCCTAAAGGTTAGATTATTGTAATGCTTTATTGGGTGGTTTTTCTGCACTCTTAATAAACAAACTCCAGCAGCAAGAGTTCTTACTAGAACCAGGAAGTATGACCATACTAGATCGGTTCTGTCAACACTGCACTAGCTCCCTATAGTAAACATCATATAGATTAAAAAGAAATTGCCTATTACTTATAAATCCCTGAATAGTTTATCACCTCAGTATTTGAACAAGCTCTTGAACACTTCCCATTCTGTCATTGATGGAGTTTTGGTTCCTTGCCGCTGTCACCTCTGGCTTGCTTAGTTTGGGACACTTAATTTCCAGCGATATTGTCAACTTGATTGCACGGATACAATTTAAACTGAACAGAGCTGAATGATGACACAACTGAATTTAATGATGAACTGCCTTTTTGCATTATTGACACACTTGCTGTACAGTTGCTTTGACACAATCTGTATTGTTAAAAGTGCTATATAAATAATGGTGACTTGACATGACTTGAATGTGCTCTCAACATTCTGAAACAAGGAGTAACATATAAAAAATGTTAGAAAAATGTCCAAGTAAGTTTCTTCAGAAAAAAAAGTCCCATTACCGATGTATAAATTCATACATTTTTGTTCTAACCTTTTGAGAAAATTAAAAAAAACAGATAACATTGAATTATCATTCTGTTAACAGTGCAGGAAGAATGTTTGTTCATAACTTTGAGAGAACCTTGCCTTGAACCTTGAACATTAACCAAAGATCTGAGATCATTCCCTGTTAGATGAGTACATATAATTATCATTATAATTACTATATTTACACATATACAAGTGCATACAAAAAAATAAAATTGGTTTCTATCCCATCCCATTCTTTCATTTCAGGTGAAATGTATATCTGACATTTAAAGATTCTGTTTAAGAAGCTGGTCAGTGCTTCTCACTCCACAAGGCTTGTGTCTGTAACTGTTTATTTCCACTGCTGAATGTCCACTGGGATTGTGGACAGTGGAAACTACAACAACAACAGACTTACATGTGAGTAGAAACAACGTCAATAGGCATCACATTAAGGTAACCATCTGACTGATAGCAACTGGTTGTTCAAAAAATATTTGCTCTGTGTTATCAGAGGAATGGAGAGATCAGCTCTAATGAAAATGACCTTTTAAAACCACTAAGGAAAGATGTAGAGTTGCACTTTTAATTGTAATGAGAGAGATAGGGCTAGCAGATTAACAAAAGAGCTTGAGATTTCACAGACCTCATCACTTCTTTGCAACTGAGTTTCAAATACACCAGCAGTTACTGGAATGAAAGCATCTACTAAATGCAGGTAAAGATCCCCAGTCAAACAGCAGCTGTACCAACATGATTCTTAAGGAGAGTAATGGGACCACACAGACATTCTGTGATCTGTTAGCCACTGCTAATTTCCACATTGGACACTCTGCCCACACACATTGTGGAACAGCCCTCTCAAGTAGCGGTTCACCATTAAGAATATCTCTGAAACATCTGTAAACACATAACATGCTCACTCAGATGATCTCACCTGATCTCTTCTCAGTGTAACCATCTCGATAATGTGTGTATGCTGGAATCATATGGGCAAACAATGATGAATATTGCAAAGCCCAAATGAAGAAAATATGGTTTTATGGTATTTGATCTAGCATGATATTTGAATTGTTTAGACCATCAAAGAATAAATGGTTGGTTACCTAGTGAGCCTAAATTTATAGAAAGTGGAGACATTAATAAGGTTATATTCAGTGTCTGAATTATGAAGGGTTTGGGAGGACTCTGATTCCACTAATTAACACTTTAACTCCCAAAGGGAAGTCAAAATAAAGATCTTATATGTATTGTTTTATTATATGTTTTGGATGGTAAATGTACAAAATATAAGTATTGTCATTGTAACTTTAGTTTTATACAGCACAAACATTGCATAATTCCCATTGTAAAATAACCTTAAAAATTACTGACAAAAATTATATCTAAAAGTCGACTCTCATCCAAAGTCATTGAATAATTCATATACTCCCTTTCTTTTTGTCCTTTGGAACATTTGCAGAAATCTTTCAGAGCTTACACAGTACTGAGGAGTCACTCGCAGGAGGGACTGAATTTGGAACACCACCAGCAAGACTGCAGTGGTATCACTAAAAATAGCATCTGTTTGTTTGTTAACTTTCTTGCTTACTGTATAAGATCTCATTCACACAGTAAACAATGCAGTTTATTCTAATAGCAGGTCATTTATGACAGAAACGGACAGTTTTCCCCATACACAGTCTTGATGAATAAAAAAAGGACAAGAAGTTCATCAAGTTTTCTTCTATTTTATACACAGTTTTTGTCAGTGCAACAAGGCCGAGAATAGACAGAATGGCATTTTACAGCCATATGAGAATTTTCCTTTTCTTAAAAAAAAAATGTTTTATGTTAAAGCTACTTCAAGAAACTTTCAAATTGCATAACACATAATTACCGCAATTGTTACCACAACACATTACCACAAACAAGAATTTAAAACCACTTTGTACTAAAAAGTTGCTACATAAATTGGCCTTCTGACTTAGCCTGCTAATTGACATCATGACCATCGGGTTCTGGTAGTAAAAATCCCATTCATATTCTCTAAGGGAACTTTGATTTAAGGACCTAAACAATAATTTATAAACCTTTATACAGACCTACTGTAAGCTGCAAGGTACTTCTCATGAACTACTATAAATGACATAGGCTGTATCGAAAATGCATGAATTAAAATGTTGTGGAAAAGTTCATTTATTTCAGTAATTCAACTCAAAATGTGAAACTCATGTTTCAAATAAATTCAATGCACAGACACTGAAGTAGTTTAAGTGTTTGGTTCTTTTAATTGTGATTATTTTGATGATGATGCTCACATTTAACAAAAAAAACACCAATTCACTATCTCATCAAATTTGAATACTTCATAAGACCAATAAAATAAATAAAAAATTTTAGTGAATTGTTGGCCTTCTGGAAAGTATGTTAATTTACTGTACATGTACCCAATACTTGGTAGGGGCTCCTTTTGCTTTAATTACTGCTTCAATTCGGTGTGGCATGGAGGTGATCAGTTTGTGGCACTGCTGAGGTGGTATGGAAGCCCAGGTTTCTTTGACAGTGGCTTTCAGCTCATCTGCATTGTTTGGTCTATTGATTCTCATTTTCCTCTTGACAATACCCCATAGATTCTGGCAACAGTCCAGTTCTTCTTCTCCTTAGCCTATGTAGGATGCCTCTGATGATGTCTGTGGGTCAGGAGTGGCTTGACAAGATGAATACAACAACTGTAGTCAAATTCCTTGACACGTCTGTATGCCTTGACCCCAGCCTCAGTCCATTCATTGTGAAGTTCAAGTTCTTGAATCGGTTTTGCTTGACAATCCTCATAAGGCTGCGGTTCTCTCGGTTGGTTGTGCACCTTTTCCTTCCACACTTTTTCCATCCACTCAACTTTCTGTTAACATGCTTGGATACAGCACTCTGTGAACAGCCAGCTTCTTTGGCAATGAATGTTTGTGATTTACACTCCTTGTGAAGGGTGTCAATGATCGTCTTCTGGACAACTGTCAGATCAGCAGTCTTCCCCATGATTGTGTAGCCTAGTGAACCAAACTGAGAGACCATTTTGAAGGCTCAGGAAACCTTTGCAGGTGTTTTGAGTTGATTAGCTATATTGGCATGTCACCATATTCAGTCTTCAGACTGTGTGAATTGAATTTTTTTAATACATGAGTTTCACAATTTGTTTTGATTTACTGAAATAAATTAATTTTACGACAACATTCTAATTTATTGAGATTGACCTGTATATAATCATTAACTATTCCCTCCTCTTGCTGTGAATGGCATCTTTTGGTAGAACCAGGAAAATCTTTTTTTGCTTCAAATCAAAGTTTGTAATGTTGTGATTCACATTGTAGCTTGTTGGTTTGGTTCATAGCTTTTAACTCTTTCACAAATACTTTTTTTTTTTTTAAATACCCATGAAAAAAATATGAAAAACACATGAAAAACAACACAACCCAATGCAAGGGGTACTGGCAATACCTGAGTAGCATAAACCAGGTTATCCTACCTGACTAGTGGAAGGGGGTTTCCAGTCACTCTGCATTCAAGGCGAATAGGGCTTCCTTCTGCCACTTCCTGGCTCTTCAGTTTCTGGGTGAAGTGTGGAGGAGCCATGGGACCATCTAGACTTACCCCTCGGCCCAGATGCTGTTCTGACCCAACATCAGCCAGTCCCTGGTGCGTACTTTCCTGCTGGAGCTGAGATGAAGAGGATGAAGGTGGCTGAGCCTGCTGCATGGCCAGCCGATGACTCCTTGGAGACAAGTAGCCACTGTCAGGTGAAGAGGATTCTTCATCACCTTGCTGGTCCACACGTGTGGAGCCTTTGAAGATGGAAGAGAGCTCCTCAATGAAGGTAGCAGCTCGGCTGCAGAACTCAGTAGCTGAAGCAGCTCGTTCGTTGAGCTCTAGTCCTCTGTGAACCAGCCGGGGACGGTCCTGCTTATATACTGGTGTGATGGATTTTTGGCAGACAAACTTTTCGGGTGATGTAAGAGTAGTGGAGCGCTGGTTAGGCCTGCTGAGTGGCATGCTCTGATTGGATGTGACTTTAATTGATGTGGTATCAGTTGACTGAGATGCTGAATCTGGGAGAGCAGTGTCTTTGGTTCCTGAGGAATGGGGCAGGTGCTCGCTGGGAACAGGGGGTTCATCTTGGTCATTTGGGTCATCTACATCACTCATGGCCTCACGAGCCAGGTCCAGACTAAGGCTGATCTCGTCCTGGCTCAGGAAAGCAGAAAGTTCTGAAAAGTCCCCATCCCCACTTTCAAGCTCAGCCACTGAGTCCAAGTAAACCTCGCCATCAAGAGGTGGCACTGAAAGCATGCCCCCATCCCCCTCTAAAGATACACCCCCTGGAGGACACGCCTCTTTCATTAGCAGAGAGATGGGGAGTGTGTCATTCCAGCTCCCGTCCTGCATCCTGCAATACACAAATCACCGAAAAGAAAGGTAAAAAAAAATTGTGGATCATCTTATTTAAAAAAAAAATTGAATTTAAAGCTGAGAAATATCAGAATCATAGTCTTAAAGACAAGCAATTTCTGCAATATATGCCACATTCATGCACTTAAAATATGAGATTGATCATGGACAGTTGTCAAATGATGACTCAGGCTGGCTACATTGGGCACAGCTGTCCAGCATTAACAAAGGCTTGTCATGAGACTCAACAAGGCATGAGTGCCATTTAACACTCATGCTGACTTTATCTCTTTTATTCCCTCTTTTACATCATCTACTCTTCACTGTCCCTGCATCAGTCTATATCTATTTTTCCAGTGCCTTCATCCAGCGCTGGAGTAATGGTTGCTAAAAATTCAGCTTTGCCACCACATGAATAAATTACATTTTAAAACATAAGCTTTTATTTTACAATTTTAATAATAATTCACAATATCATAATTTATGCTGTACATTTGATCAAATAAATAAAGCCTCTATGAGCATGAGAGGGTTCTCTCAAAAACATCACAAATTCATACACCAACATACATTCATTCATTCAACCAACAGATCAGGTCTCTGAGAAAACACACCTCAGCTCTGAATACGTGCAGAACTGGGAATTTATGGCCTATTAATTGATCTCCTGGAGTGCAGTATTATAATCATGTCTCCAGGTCTTATTATAGCTGACTCTGTTTACACAATGTTTATGTAAAGTGAGCAGATGTTGTATGTAAAGGTGTGCGGTGTGTGCATTTGAAGGGACGTGACAGTGTGAGTTTCTCCCCATCATGGCGTCCTGAAGACCAGCTGTTGTTATTTTTAATCCTCAAGGGCTGCATTTCACAGCAGCTACCACCTCACCACCAAGAGTCCTTCTTTTTTTGTTTTAAACACAAGTTCACACACACGCTGCTTCTACATTATTCATGTGGAAATTATGGCATCTTTATGTTGAATTGATGAATTATAGATAGCGGAATATGAACGTGATGTGCCAAACAATTGTCAAAGCCAAGACTGACAGACAGACATGCTTGATTTAAGTATTAATCATATGGTGGGATGAAACTGAATGAAGAATTGAAGTAAATGTAAAGCTGAAACCATATATCTCCGATGACCATTCATTGAGAGATGTTCTGAATCGAATTATATAATTTACTTAAAAATATGTATAGTTTTGTGTAAACAGAATAAAACAAGTCACATGTAATCTACTTACATACAAAAGCAAAAAGACAATGACATTATATATTTATATATAAATTTAATAAATAATAGCCATTTACCTTAAGTCAGTTTTTACAAATGTCCGTCCCCGTCAGAAGGTATCAGTTTTTCTGAACTTCTCTATGCAAGAAAATGAAGAAAGATGTGTTTATTTCTTCTGGAAGTTGTGGGTCTTTTCTCTGTCCTATGTTTCTTTTGTCTTGTTTTGCCGAGCGCTCTGAGGTGAGCTGGTTAAAGTGTCCCGAGAGTAGCCTGCTGTCCCATCTGTCTCGGGCACTGACCGCTAACTGAGCACCGCTAAATTTGGCCCCTAGCTCAGGTTACACAGCAAGAGAGAGAGACACGGTGAGTGTGTGTGTGTGTGAGAGAGAGCTCTGGGGTGTGTAGCATCCATGTGCCCACACCACATCAAATACACAAAAGCATGTAAATGCATTTTGCAGACACCCACTTGACAGTTTGGTTCAAAACAAGCCACCAAAGCACTTTCCGACAATACAAATCTACAGGGCACCTAATACAGGGCACTTACAGTACAGGTAAGCAAATAAACCATTGACTTTTTATTTATTTGCTTCACAATTTATTTAACTTCTCTTTTTGTCTTTATTTTTATCAGTTTCTTTAAGAACTTACAACTTACATAGTAAAATTTGTCCCTGAAACTTAATATTCATAATGAATGTGCTGAGTCTCAATTCAGTCACAGTTTTGACTCTTGACTTTATGTTAGAACCCAAAAGAAGATTCATATTACCTAGTAAATCATTTCATAGTGCACAAATGTTATGTAAAGTACTGTTACATTTTAAGTAATATTCACTGTTATGAATCCATTACAGACATAGACATGACACCAATGTGTGTCAGTAACCAAAGATTCTTAATTTAACCTCATATCAATTGCTCACTCCCTACATACACTGTTATCCCATTAAGACCCTGCTATTAACAGAGTGCTTTATATAGGAATGAGGACACAACAAACTGTAACGTCCTGCCACAAAGTTTACAAGCTCAAAAGTGGTAGACTGTTAACACTTCTTACTGTCTATACTTGATGATATTGCAAGATAAGCAGCTTTATATTCTTTGAATTTGTGACACCCTGTCTAGATGACTAAGATGGAAATTTAAGTTGTTGTTCACCGGTATTATTTCTGGAGCTGTTAACTGTTATATTGAGTCACTGAGTTCTCAAGAACTGTGTTGAGCCTGATTAGTCAATCAATCAGCCATAGATAGATAGATAGATAGATAGATAGATAGATAGATAGATAGATAGATAGATAGATAGATAGATAGATAGATAGATAGATAGATAGATAGATAGATAGATAGATAGATAGATAGATAGATAGATAGATAGATAGATAGATAGATAGATAGATAGATAGATAGATAAAATAATAACATTTTAATTTTGGGTGAACTCTTTCCTTACCATGGTGAAACAAGTGGCACTCCACAAGTTTAAGAGAGGTGTTTGTGACGGACTTCAGATGTCTATTTCAGGACACTTATCACGTTCACTTCATAAACACAGACAGCACAGAGCTATTCCTGTTTCTCAACAATCAATGCACTAATTAAAGTTGAGCTTCAATGACAGGAACAAGATGGTCTATCATTTAAAGCACTGTCACAGCACAAACATGCACACGACTGGTTCAGAGGATTACAGTACTTTACAATCTTAGTCAGACACATCAGTGAAATGTTATTCTAGAAAATTTTTCTTCCTGTGGTGTCTCAGACTGGCAGAATAATAAGCTTCAAACTTCACCGCAAGTGTGTGTGTATATATATATATATATATATATATATATATATATATATATATATATATATATATATATATATATATATATATATATATATATATATATATATATATATATATATATATATATATTTATATATAAACAGGAACTCCTCTAAATTCCAACATAACAGAATATAATGTTCCCTCCATTTGTAATTTTCTTTTCATCTTGTGCAAAAACTTTTTTCAATATTTACTCCCAGTCAGTGCCAGGCAAAGAATGGAACTGGAGAACACCAGACCAGTTTCAGCATTGTCAAAAAACACAGATGTATCAAGTAAATTTCCACCAATAATTTTGCCAGATAAATCTATCATTAATTATAAATATGTGATGTGGGTAGAAATGAAAAAAGATTACTTGTATACAGAATATATATGGAAATTTTAAATTTAGCTTTGAAATTAGCCTTAGCAACACAAATGACCTGGCTATTATATTCCTTGACCATTAGGCTGCATTCCTTAATGTTGGTAAATTATTATTTGTATAGTAAATTATTTGTCATTCATGATTTGGTATGTGCTGGGAATAATGGAAATGTTAATGACAGAAAAATCCAAGGTGCTCCTCGAAAAATGGCCAAATTGTCCTGTGATGCATTTAGGCTATATCCAATGTTTGGGGTTATTATTAGATCAGCTAAATAAACTAGCTAGTGAAAAGTGTTTTGAGAAGTTATAAAGACGGTTTATAAAAGACCACCAGGCCAGATAACATTGCAAATTTGAAGACGCACATAATCTGTATCATTTAGCCTACATTAATAAGAACTGTTATTAAAAATCGAAGTGCTTCTAAAAAATAATGATATTTTTCTTCATATATTTTTTATATATTTATTTTGCCGATTGATTTTAAACTAAACCAAACATGTAAACTAGTTTACAGCCTTCGTAAGATTCACCCAATTGCTAACTAACAGAAAGTCGTTTCGCGTTTTTAAAATGTATTTTGACCCATTCGTTTTTCCGTAGTCATTTCAGTGGCGGTCAGAATCATGTGTCATCGATTGCTTTGCTGTGAACATGATTGTATTTACATTGCTTATAAGAATATATTAATGTTTTGAATCAGTTTGTGTATACGTATGCAATTTAGAAGACGAGCCTAATTGCGGAGTTTATTGTTAGTCGTCGTTTATCTAGTAAGTGCCTGGAGTCTTCAAAACGAGCTAATGTGGTGCAGCATGGAAGCAACAGCAGTATAATTAACTTTTTTGTCTTAAACGACTGTAGTGTATGAAAAGTTTCAGTTTAATATAGATTAATCTGCGTTCATCACTCATGTCAAGCAGCAGATGACAGTAGTCTGTGATCTTAAACGGATCAATGCTGTGTAAGACTATGATACATGTTACCACAGCTGATGGTGTCTGTACTAATAGACTTCTTTTCTTCTGCAGGGTTCAGCAATGCCTGCTTTTCGCCAGGTCGGGGAGAAACAACTCCCCAACCCCATTCTGTACATGGCCTGGTCTCCTAACAGAGATCTGATCGCCCTGGCTAACACTGCAGGAGAGGTTTGGTCTTTTATAGATATACACCAGTCTGTCTTCAGTTAGACAATAGATCCTAACCTGCAGTATTGTAATGGAGGTTCATTAGACTATTCTATCTTTACAGCTTCTCCTGCATCGCCTTGCCAACTTTCAGCGGGTCTGGAGTTTACTGCCCAATGAGAACACAGGAAAAGAGATCACATCACTGGCCTGGAGACCTGATGGGAAAGGTCAACACAAATCATATTTTACTGCCTTATTTGTATCATTTTAACTGGACATATCAGAGTTATTATAGTTAACTAAACTGTAAAAAATGGTACTGGTACTTGGAACAAAATGAATATTAACTTGCATGTGTGTGTGTGTGTGTGTGTGTGTGTGTGTGTGTGTATATCTATATAACAGATAGATAGATACAGATAGATATGACGTTATAGTAAAATTAAAACTGAAATAAAAGTTAAAAAAAAAAAAAAAAAAATGACAACAAAATTTTTTACTAAAAGTGGCTAAGAAATTTAAATGAAATGGAAAATGTAAACAAAATAAAATAAGAATATTAATAAAAACTATATTAATATCATTTGATACTAAAATAACATTGAGACATATCACTTCACTCTTACAGAAGTGTACTTTACTTTTATTCATTCACCCATAAATACAGCATTCATGTAATTTATTCCTCTTATGGTCACTTTATGTTTCATTTCTAATTCATAACATGCCCAGGTCCAAATTAACCAGATGTGTCCAAAATATAAACTTTTTTTAGACTGCCATCTAGTATTATAGATTAGTTTTATTTATTTTCTAAAATGTACATACAACTTTATATTGGCTTGTGCTTGTTATCATTGTACCTTTTGTAACTATTTTAACATCAGTACTCTTGTATATAATTCTAACCTTTTATGATCGTGTTGTAGAACTAATTTCATCATCAAAAAAGTCCTGCTGCTGATTCATTGCAGATTTCAAAACTAAATCCCTAGATTTTAAGTATCGTTTAATATCTTATTGTTTACATTACATAACTAAAAATTGAAATGAAATTTCAGCCATATTCGGTTCTTAAGTGATGACGTAAGAAGTGCTGTTTCCGGGTCCAAGCCTCAAATCGCTTCACTTGAGAATACGACCTCATCAGCCGTTTATAAGCACTGCTTATGCATATTAATCATTCAAGATAAACGCTTTCAAGGTTACAGTATACAGTACAGTCTCCGTGCTCACAGCGTCCCAAACACAATTAATTTTTATATATTTTTTTATATTTATATTTTCATTGTCTGGCTATCTGGGACTTCGATATGGAGTTAAAGGTTAAGATTATAACTTTTTCGCTAGTATTCTATCACATTGTGAGTTTATATTAGCACCTTTTGCTGTTTTCTCGTGGTAACTGATAGAGCGTTTGGACACGGAAGCACTGCTATGTGACGTCAGACTTAACAAGCGAATACTGAGGTATCTACCAAGTTAATATTGTCATGTTATATGATTGCTGCCTGCAGTCCTGGCATTCAGTGTGGGAGACACAAAGCAAGTGGTGCTGTGTGATGCAGAGAAGGCAGAAATCCTCCACCTGTTCCCTGTTGAATACCCAGCGTCCTGCATGCACTGGATGGAGGTGCAAGATGACAGCAGGTGGGAGTTTTTACATAGAGAGCTTCTATTGTCTTTCTCTATTGATTTCTTGGTTTCATTAATCTGGTTTATTTTTTCATCTCTAGCACGTTGTCTTCATTCAGCGAGTCTGAAGATGAGTCCAGTCGTTTTCTTCCAAAGTTACCCACTTTACCTAAGAGGTGAGATCTTGAGTTTTTGATTGTATTCCAGATGGCTGAATGAGAAGTACTGGTCACTCTTTAGTTTTTATATTTTGTAATTGTTTTGATTACTTTTCCATTTTCCTTTGTGCTGTGTCTGTGTTCAGCTACAGCACCACATCAAAGATATTTAGGTAAGAGGACATTTTATGTGCTAAATATGCTGATTATTTGTCTTTTTCTTTATCATACTCTTTATGATTGGTCATCTTCATGTGGCATGTGTCAGTTTGACTGTGTGTCCACTCTGCTTAATTCTATAGTGTGTTTTTTTTTTTGTCTTTTGCAGTGAAGAGAAATCAGATGAAGTCACAAATCTTTTGGGGGAAGTGAGGTCAGTGTTGTATGCGCTGATCTGCTTGGTAAAGCTTGAGAGTTTTCTGATGTTGTGTTGTGTCTGATGATGTGTGATGTTTATCTGCAGGCTCAATATCCTGGTGGTGGGAGGACCTTCTGGATTTGTGGAGCTGTATGCGTATGGACTGTATAAGATTGCTACGCTGAGTGGAGTAAGATATAACATTTTCTTTTAGAAAAAATTACATAAAGTTTAAAAATGGAAAGTAAAAGCAGAAAGTAAGTGATTTATTATTAACTTCATGTGCCTCTCAGATCTCAGGGACGTGCCGTAGTCTTGGGCTCTCTAGCGACCTCAAGTCCCTCTCTGTTATTACAGAGATTAGATCTGCAGAAGACAGCCCTGAGATACATTACATACAGGTAAAGTCTGAAAACACTAATATTGACATTGTCAGCACTAACAAAAAAGGGGGAAAATGCTTCATAAAACATGCCATTTTCTTAGAAATGTACTCTTTGTATTCATGTTGGTTTCATTTGCTTCAGACAAACAGTTACACAATTTTTAAGAACAGTTTAAATGTAATGGCTCCTGTGGTGCAACTATGAAATCAAAGTTATAAAATATTTTTCTTACACCTTCATTACATGTGACTGTGACTATAACTATTTTTTGGAGAGTTTTTTTGCCATTATCTATATTTATATAACTATCTATATATTATAGATCAGTGGTTGAGTCACACATGTCTTTATACTGCCAGGTTACATTTATGTGGCGTCTGAATTGAATGGAATGTATGAGGTTAATATCAGTGGTTGACAGTGACTGTGTTGCAGCTGGACACTGGACTGCTGTCTTCATGTTTGCCTGAGCTGACCAAGATGGCACGCAAGTTTACACACATTTCCACGCTGCTGCAGGTGAGAGTCTTCAAGGGCATCTCATAGAAGCTAAAACCTTTTTTTTTTATGCACAGAGTATCTTTAATTCTCTTTCTTTGTTGTTTTAGTATCTGCGTCTCTCTCTCACCTGTATGTGTGAAGCATGGGAGGAAATTCTTATGCAGATGGACCTTCGCCTCACTAAGTTTGTCCAGGTTAGAGTTCATCACATGCGATGCAAACTCAAACAAGCCTGTAAAAGACATCAAACAGGATGGCATTCATTAAACACCTACAAATTCAGAAATGAACTGGGATTTATTAGTATTTATTAGAGTTCTAAGAGACAGCTTTTTCTCTTAATGAATGATAATGTTGTTTTACAGGAAAAGAATACGAGCACTCAGGTTCAAGATGAGTTTCTGGAGCTACTGTTATGGGGCCATGCCAGGTGCACAATTGATAAATGATCGTTTTTAAAGACCACATATCATATTACAGTGGCAATTGTAGCGTTAAGCTGTGGTGGTAAGAGTGGTGTTTGTGGCACATTTTAAGTTTCTGTTTGCAAAATTATTTATTTCAAAAGAGTAATGTTTGTAAAATCACGTTAATTCATAATATTTTACTATAATGAACCCATAATATTTATTTCATTTATATTTATATATATATATATATATATATATATATATATATATACATTATTTAAATATTATTTAATATAAAATGTTTTAGATTAAATATGATTAATATTTTAATTCAAGCTTAAATCTACTTATGCGTGTTTACTTTAAATGGCCGGCAGGGGGCACCATTGTGTTCTTAAATGTATAGTTACGGTCAGAATTACAAAACATACATGGAATATAATAGAAATAGAAAATATACAGGCATTAGATCTGGATAAACAGGAAAACCGCTTTGTAGGTGTCTGTTGGTTTTATGGATCATATCCTGGGTTGGAAACTTGTTTAGCTTACCTGATAATATGTTTGAAGTATTTTTGGAATACTCTTTAGTATAACCAACCCAGACAATGACATGATACATATTTTTGTTAAACAGTGTATGTGTATATATATATTGTTATATATGTTCTGATTTCGGAGTCAAAAACTTCTCTTTCAGCCCTGAACTTCAGGCCCTTCTTATGAATCAACTCACAGTCAAGGTAAATCTACTTGGATTAGGTTGAGTGCATTAGTGAGCTCATTGTCAGTGATCATGCAACTATTACTAACTCTATTTATTATTTTGTTGTTTATCCGCTCAGGGCTTGAAGATGTTGGGTCAGTCCATCGATTCTTCCTATTCCAGCATCCAGAAACTTGTTATCAGTCACTTGCAGAGGTGTGTATCATTCACTAGTCTTAAGCAGCAGATTGTTGCAGATGTGCATGTGCACTGAGTGTTTGCTGTGCACACAGTGGCTCTGAGGCGCTGCTGTATCATCTGAGCGAGGTCAAAGGCATGGCGCTCTGGAAGCAGAAGTTTCAGCCTCTCGGCCTGGATCCTGCAGCCATCGAGGGTACAAGACTGGCTATTTAGAGACCAGAGTTATATTCAAGTATTACTTATATACTGTTATAGGATCCATTTTTTTAATGGGCTTAAAAAAAAAATGTTTTTTATTTTAATTTTAGTTTGTTTGTCGTTTTTTTTTATATGTATTTTTTTTTTCATTTTATATTTTGATATAGCTGTAATTTATTTTTTATTTTTTGTCTATATTAGAGTTTTAACTGAAACTTAAATTAGTTGCCAAGTCAACACTTCTAATTTTCATAAAACATTTTTATTTTTTATATTAGTTTGAGTTGAGCTGAGCTCAGATTCTTTGGAGGCATTTAGTTCTGAATTGCAGAATCCCAGTAGTTTTAACAAGTCGAATGAAATGTTTATGCATTCTCTTTTGTTTATGGTTTAGATGCCATTGTAGCTGTGGGCTCCTTCACCCTGAAGGCCAGTGAACTTTTACAGTGAGTTTAATCTTATTCTACCCACATTATCTTGGATGTTTGTTCTATATATATATATATATATATATATATATATATATATATATATATGTGTGTATATATATATATGTCATTCATTAAACTCACAACTGTTTGTCTTTATTCTAGAGTTATTGATAAGAGTATGAAGAACTTCAAAGCCTTTTTCAGATGGCTTTATGTTGGTAAGCTCTAGTTTTTTTGAGAGCTTTAGCTTTAAAAAAAAGTTAACAATTTACGATAGTAAAAGGCTGGTACTGCCATCCTGCAACTAATATTAATTTATACTGAAATGTTTTTTTATTGATACTTGTTGGTATTGAATAAAGTTTATTTACAATCCACATTCTTATTTTAGCCTTAATGGATTTATTTATTTTTTTTATAACTGAGCTTTGTTGCAATGCATTATCAAATGTAGTGGCTGTAATCCGCTCGTATCAGCTGGCATATCAGGAGTGTGCATAAAGTGCTGCCTCATTAGGTTTTGATACTGATTAATATAGTTTTTGTATTGTATTTTAACAGTTTTTGCTTTTCACAGCAATGCTTCGTATGTCAGAAGACCACGTTCCTCCTGAGCTTAACAAGGTGTGATCTCAGAATCAGAATTCAATAGACTAAAAGAGCGTGGGTGAAAAAGTGGTGGCGGTGGGAAATATAATCAAGCAAATAATCTAAGCATAATATATAAAAATATATTAATCACATAGATAATATTAAAATAACATTTCTACAGTTTCATAGAAAAATATTTGTGTGTTTCAGATGACTCAGAAGGATCTGGCCTTTGTGGCCGACTTCCTGTCCGAACATTTCAGTGCTGTGAGTGAAAGAAAATCACATTATTTTAACATTAAACAAACATTTGGTGAAACGTATTCTTTCCTCCATTTCAGAATGAAGAGCTGTTTGATCGGAAAGGGAAGTATTTCAACGTTGAGCGTGTCGGACAGGTGAGGACCTTCATACATGTTCTAGTGGGAGTTCTTTTCCTCGTTTCATTACAAACTTGTTCTGTCGTTGTTTTTTGCAGTACTTGAAGGATGAAGATGAAGACTTGATATCTCCACCCAACATGGACGGCAACCAGTGGGTGACATTTGTAAAGCAGAGCACTCACCTGAAAGGTAAAATGTCACGTCCATTATTAAAGGACAAGACAGCTGATGTTATCTAATTGTTTTGCGAAATATGACTTCTGTGTTTGATTTGGTTGCAGACAGTCCGCTGCTCTTCCCCACGTACCCACAGAAGTCTCTGCACTTTGTCAAGAGAATGATGGAGGGGTCCATTGATCTGTGCTTACAGAAACCAGCCGTGAGTCTCTAAAAAAACACACACACACAAATTTCAATCCTATCTCTCTATCTCTAAATGAAATCACATTGACTGGGTTAGAAACAACTTAAATACTCCAGGATAACCGTTTTACATGTTCTGCTTTGAAACCTTAGAATTAATGGCTTAACAACTAAAGCTGTTTTCAGCTCTTTATTATGGGTTGAGTTGAGTAGAGTTCAGTTTAGTCAGTAACTATGAATTTCTGCTAGCCAGAACTGTTAAAAACCCAGAGACTTAACCCCAAATGAAAATATTACCTCCATTCAAAAATCTACAGTGTTTTCTCATTCATCCTGTCCTCGTTTGATGTCCATCCCATTCTATTTTTCATCAGATGCTCTAACTTGCTTTCTCACATATAAACTCCATCCATTATCGGTCTCCAGCACATATATACAGTATCAGAAGCATTAACTACATTATCTTGATGGTTTCACCCTTCCTGCTGACCATTCGTTCCCTGAGCACTAATGCATCCGACTCCTAATCATACGTCGTCTGTGTGTGTTTTTCAGGAGGTGATCGGGCATTCAGTAAAACAAGCTGTGTGTTTGCGATTGTACACTGTTCCTGAGAGGTGATCCATATTCTAGATTCATTCTGTGATTTACCATACACAACCTAAACATTTAATAGTACACCTTGCTTTTGGACTTGGGGGGTTTTATTACTACTAATGATTTGTCAGGAAATAACTGATGATTCGATTTGAGTTAAAGAACCAGGGCTTACTGTTGACAATATGATGATTTCTGTGTTTTGTTTTGGATAGCTCTGAAAATGCACCGAGATTGTTTGAGCTGCCTTCGCTGTAAGTGGACCAGTCATATCCTTAGAATTAGACTACGAATGCTGTTTTGTAATGGTGAATTCTGTGGCTATAGTGCTCTTCAGTGACGTCCATAAGGCGATAACAGGATGTTGTTGATGATAAGAGTGTGTTTTAATGCAGGTGGAATGATAAGAAGGCTGGAATGCATTATGTAGTGTTCTGCATGCCAGAGATCTCGCCCTCCAAAATCTATATTCTGAGAAAAGCAACAGACCCCAACAGGTACACACACCTCTTTTCTTCTGTTCTCTTGTATTTGATTACAAAGAAAAATATAATTAATAATTTTTTTTTCTATCATCTCTTTACTGAATTAACATTGAGCAAAAATTCTTCTTAAACGGTTTCAGGTCTGTCCCTAATGGTCTGGTGGCCCTAAACCTCAGCGCTCCTCTCAATTCTAGTATAGATGATGAAACACCTGCGCCGACCTCTGCGTGAGTTCATCAGTGGGAGTAAAAATATCCCATACGATGAAAATATTGCCATTATTTTATGTGTGAATGACTGAAGTGATCTGTTTATTAGCGACAGCTCCTACAGTTGCCTTGATGCCCGTTTTTATGACGACGAGACATTAACAGTGGTATTGCGAAGTCGAGAAGATGACGAGAATAAGATGCGCGTCCTTGCTCAGCTTCATCTAAACTCTGTTTTGAGCTGGGATGAAGAGTTCACCTGGGACCTTACACTTAGGTACAGCACACTTGTTGATTTACACCAGTAACCCATCATTTTTTATTGGATTATTTCTTAAAGCATTGTAGGATTATACATGTATTGCAGTAGCTTGTAGTACAGTTAAGCTTAGTTTGACAGTGTGGCTCTCCTGGATTAGCACTCTTTTGTTGTGGTGTGTGTTAGGCTGGAGCAGCAGACTGAAGGGATCCCAGTCCAGGGTTTGTCCTGGGGAAACCAGAGCAGAGAGATGGACAACCTCAAAGCTCAGTTTGTAGCAGTTAATGGGATCCGCAAGGTGGCCTGCGTGGTAAGACTCTAAAACTTGAGGAACATTTTAGCCATATTGCTGCCATTTATGTGCGTAATTTTTTTCAAAATAATTAATTATTTAAAAATAATTATAAATGAATATAGTTTTGAGCAATCATAATAAAGAATTCAGCTAATTGAATAGCATGTAAATGGTAAATAAATCTATTATCTCTCTCATCAGCTCAGTGCCAATCTGAGACATGTACGTGTGTACGAGATGGATGCAGAGGAGGAAGAGGAGGACGAAGAGCGTGCTGATGAGTCACAGGAAATGAGCTCAGACCAGGACAGACTTGAGGACACAATGACAAATCAGAGTGATGCTGGGGAAGGTGGAGATGGAGCAGGAGGGGCTGAAGATGCTCAGGCGGCAGGTCAAGGGTCAGGAGACATTTTGGATGAGACTGCAGAATCAGACACGCTTTGAACTCTGACCTGAGATCCAACATGTTCCTTCACATCTGAACTATCGACTCCTCTGTTATTTCTGGTCTTGTTCTTTTTATATTAACAATGTTTTGTGATAAAGAGTATCTGTTTGAACATTTCATATTCTCATTTTAAAATAAATGGATTAAGTGTACAATAATCTTGGGTCGTATCAATTGAAACTTTAACTAAATATATCAGTGTCTCCAGCTGCACTGCGCTAATACTGCACTGTAGAGATGCACTATTCACAGTCAACCATGATTCATTTATATTCAGTGACTGAAAGTTTCCAAAAAACAGCTTTACAGAGATAAAGTGAGTAGTATTCAGCTAGTCATGTGACCTAAACATGGCCGTCTCCATGAATAATAAAACTACTTTCACTGAGTGGAACAGTCCCATTCTTTTCCACCATAGGGATTGTTATTTGATGGTAAATTGCTTTTGTTGAAGCCATCAAGCCCATATTTTTTTTACTTGTTTTTCAAATAAGTGTGTTCAGCAGCAAATTTTCCTGGTAAAAATAAACTACTTTACCCATGATTCCAGCAAATGTCAGGGAATCGTGACAAGCAAAACAACAGAACATTTTAGTGAAGTACTGTGAATTTTGTAGACTCAGTTTACCTACACTGTGTAAATACTTCTGGTTTTTGGATAAACATTTGATGTTCATCTGTAAAGCTTCAGGGGATTGTAGTTCTTAACCTCATTTAAACCAGTTAGTACACAGTCTATTCATTGTCTTTTCGTCTGATTTTGTTATGATTTTGCTTCAAGTCAAAGTTTGTAATGTGATTCACATCATAGCTGTTAGGTTTGCTTCATGGCTTATAACTCTTACAAAGAATAAGAATAATAATAAAAAATCCCTATAAGAAATCTACTTCCAGAACCAAAGTTGCTGAAAAAGTGGGTGTGCACTGTTGCTCTCTATTATACTTATTATTACTAGAGTGAGTTAATTTATTTTTTAACTATTAAACTGAGGGTCCTGGATTAGCTGGGAGTTGATGGCCCTTGTATCTGGAAACGTTGAAAGCCCTGCTCTTGTATAATAATAAACTCTCTTAGTCTTTCTAGCTTTAGGGAGTTCAGTCACTGGGACTCTTAATAAAATTAAATCCTAAACTTAGGTTATGTTGGTTTTCTTCCTAAAAACATGCTGGTTTTGCCGTTAAACACAAAGAAAATCAGTGTCTCTTTGAAAAATGAGACAAAAAAAAAAGACGCTAAAGTATTTCAGCATACATCTTAGGAACAGCCAATGCAATATTTTTGTGGGAAAAAGTAGGTCTTAAGCATATTCCTTATCTCTTGATACTGTATAGATATTTTCTATTCAGTAATTTTAATGCAAAAACTTTGTAATGCAAGCAGTCTTAAGTTTTTTCAATGTTCTGAAAAAGGCTCTTGGGCAGTGGTTCTCTTCTCACTCTTTTCGACTCCAAGGCTCCCCGTTGCCCACAGAAATATTCAAATGCTCCCTTGCCCTATTTTTGTTTTTAAAACATAATTTAGTCCATGAAAC